>NW_025110547.1:14157-51939 GCF_011392965.1 Frieseomelitta varia
CGAGAAACACCAGGAATGATAGAGAGAGTAACCAGATGAATGACAAGACGCGTGCAGGCTTGTCTTCAAACGCAAGCTGGTCATTTCGAGCATCTTTTGTAAAAATAAAGCAGAAAATTCATTACATCTCATAAACGAAGAGAGATAGGACATATATTTATATGACTTTTTTTCAATATTTCTAGGCGTACAATCAGCTCCCGAAGTGGGTCCCACAAGTTACGAAACACCCTGTATCTACTGTCGTCCGAGAGTAGACGAATAAGTGAACGATTTGTCGCCTACGTACACGGAAATCATTTCTTTTCTATCACGACGCGACTATTAACGGTAGATTTCGACGTTGTTTCACGGACGTGGATTTTCCTGGCAGCGGTTCGTTCCAGCCTCGAACGGTCGACACGAGTCGATAAAAATGCAGCTTCTCGATCGCCCACGGCCGGAGAGCCGTGGGGGCCAGTGAAAATCGCGTATCGCGGCGTTTAAAACGCGCTCGCCGCCCGCGGGAGAGCCGCGAAAAAAAGCACGGAGGGAACAGGAGTAAAAAGCGCGCAGAAGGGACGCGTGTTTCAGTTTAAAACGTTCGCGTCAGGTTGCTCGTGCTGGGTTGTTACACGTTAATCCTTCCGCGGCGAATACAGCCTCTTTGTTCTCTCTTTTCTTTTCATCGTTCCCCGGTTCATTCTCCGTCTGCCTCGTCGTATCCGCGAATCCGGATCCGCTACGCGACTCGGTCGCATGGAAAAAAATGCTAATTTCCCTCCCACCCTCCGACCAAACGGTTGCACTGGATACATCTATGTGTTGTATGTACAGGGTGGAAAGAAAAGTTTGTCCGTGGCCATCGTAGATGAATTCTATACCTTCGATTTGATTCTGATTTTGAATTTTAAGAAACCGTATAGATTACTTTTGAAAAATGGCAAACAAGTTTCTCAATCACTTGACACGAGGGACGCGTGCGTGTTCTAACAACGACTTTAATGTTTATATTTCGAATAACATTATCATTCGATTATTATAGACTCGCACTGATGCTATAACTGTGGTAAATCAAATGTTGGTGAATAATAATACGAAAATTATATGAAATAAACATCCACGCGTTCGTAAAGTCGCTGTTGGTACAAGCGCAACTGTAAAGTCGCTGTTAGTACGTGCGCAACCTGAGAAATGTTTTGGCCATTTTTCAGAAGAACCTATTATATATAGGTGTGCTCTCTTGGAAAGTTTTTACCTTCGTGATGAGTAGAATACAATGCAGAAAGAAAAAAATAGCGATAGATTATAATAGATAATAGTAGAAAATTAGAAGTGGCCAATCGTGGCACATAGAGCAAGTTTCGATAATAAATAAAAGGAACACTACACGATATAAAAATACTGAAATTAAGTCAGCTATGTTCAGAATTTAGCTATCACGATCAATCTCCCTTAGTTTTATACGACATATGTATATCTATGTTTAACGCCAAACACCAACTGTTTTATGAAATTCCATGCTCAAGCTTTTATGCGCACAAACGTGCAAACGTTGTAGGCCATTGTTAGTTTAAAGTTACTTCAACTTATTCGTTGCAATAAAATCTGCTGAATTCATTCAGTTGATCTGTATTTACAGGTTGACATTTGTTCATTTTACGTTACGTAAATTTTTCTATAGTCATGGAAAAAAACTCGGTCCACGGGGGGGGGGAGGGGGGGTTAAGATCACTTTTTTTTTGCGAGATACGAGATATATGATACGTGAGAGAAAGTCACATGCATATATACCGATATTGATCGATCGGTTTTGTTGAAAGCCGAGGTAAAGATAAGCAAAGGATATCGAATTACCGTAACAAATGAGAGATGAGGGGAAGCTTTTCCCTGACTAGAGTGTAAACAAACTTGCAAGAGGAAAAAGCTTTCATCGATCTACATCGGGGGTAACAGTTAAGTCAAAGCCCGGAAGCTTTTAAGAAAATAATGGAGACGCGCTGAAACGTTACCGCTCTTCGTTTGCCGCTAGTCGGCAAATATCGATATTCCTTGTTGAAATGTTTCAACGTTCAAAGATCGCGTTTTTGTTTCGGCGACAAAGTTGTCACACAGGCGACGATTGAATTACTTTCAAGCAAGTGTTTGTTGTTGGCCACGGCGACGAACAAAGTCCGAGCAAATTCACAGTCGAAATCGAAATCGAAGAGAAGCGAAACGCGTTGCTCCGCGTAATTCGGAACGACTCAAACGCGATACCATTGATACCTTCTCCGTTGTGTTTCAACGCGATCGTCGATATTCCCCGAGCAGCGAGCTGGAGAGACTAAAGGAAGAGAGGATGAACTAAAAAGGCGCAAGAACGAGCAACGAAACCGTCAGCCACAATCGGGTTAAATCCCTGCCGCTTTAACGAGACGGGAAGAAACTCTCCAATGGCTCATAAATTAACCCATAACTTTGCCTCGTACCTTTTATACTGGCACCGATGCGACGCGACGCCGATGCCAGACGCTCGACAAGATGCTTCTCAGCTTCACCGTTGCGTCGCATCCTCGAGACCTACGTGTCACACGTTGTAATTATTATCCTCTTAAAATACGTAAAATACGTCGCGCCAAAGAGAAAGAAATTTATAAAAGAAATTCTTCTACCAAAGATAAATCGCTTAAATTGCATTTCGAGAGGAAAACGCGATGCATCTTATACAGGGTGGGAAGGAAATGATTGTCCGTGACAATTCGTGTAGATGAATTCTACACCTCTGATTTGATGGAAATATTTGCAAACCTGGGCGCAAAATTGACACTGACCTTGAATTTCAAGGTCAAAATCTTTTTTTGCATTGTCTTCTATTTCATCATGAAAGTAAAACTTTCCCAGGGACGTATACGTCGTAATAGGTCTCTTGATAAATGGCAGAAAAGATTTTTAATTATTTAACATTGCAAACGCGTGCTAACAGCGACTTTATAGTTTCCGATTAGATTTCACTAACATTTGATTTATCACAGTTATAGTAGTGTAGCATCAATAATAAAAAATCAAATAATATAACTAACCGTTAACATTATTCGAAATATAAACATTACATCCCACGTCCCACGTTCAGAATCATAAAGTCGCTGTTAGAACGCACACGTGCTTTTAAAAAAAACCTGTAATTCCTTGAAAAAGTTTTACCTTCGTGATGAGTAGAATATAATGCAAGAAAAAAAATCCTTTTAATCTTGAATTTCAACTTTCTATACAGCCATGGACAAACTTTTCTTCCCAGCCCTAGTGTTAACATCTATTTGTACGAATATTATTATTCGAGAATATATTATCCTTTTGCATTTTATGTATATATACTTGAAAAAATACGCCTCGTTCACTCGACTAGACGCGCGGAAGTTTCCTCTTTAAAATACCGTTTTTGTTTCTTTTCTTTCCGTTTGTTTTTTTTTTTTTTTTTTTTTTTTTTAGAAATTTCTATATGACATTTTACTATGTGACGAGATACTACCAGGTTTAAAGAGTAAACCATAACTTTGAACGCCCTCTTTACTTTGTCATCTCGCTCGCACGCTGTCACTGACCCAGCCTGACGGCCCAGTCTCGTCACTTGCGCGCTGCGCTTCAACTGTGCCGCATGCAGCGCTCGTCAGTGACAGACAACGTTGAGTCAGCGCTTTTTTTACCTATTACTACTGGAACGCACGCATTTCCAATGGAGAAGGTAGGTCATCGACGAACCCTGCTCGTTTCATCATTCTACGTGGTTTTAACCACTTGCGCTGGCAACTGATTGCAGACCATAACGAGTGACCAAACCGTATACAATAATTCGTCGCTTTCTTTCTGAACTCGTCAGTATAATATCACTGGATAGAAATTATTGAGAAGTAATAAATTTATTATTTGTTTCGACTATTTTGGTTCACTTGAATATATAATTTTACTTATTATAACATGTTATGCTATAATATATAATATGTTATGCTTAATATAACCTATATTCTAGTTAAATACTTTGACATTTAGTGTGTTTATTGTTAAATTATATTACAGATTAAAGCTGTGTTAACTTTTAAATGAAATAAAATTTTCTACAGTATCAGAAAACGACATTACTTGCGCTGGCAACTGATTGCGGACCATAACGAGTGATCGTATACAACAATTCATCGCTTTCTTTTTGACTTCGGTATGATATCACTGGATAAAAATTATTGAGAAGTAAATTTATTATTTATTGTGCCTATTTTGTTTTACTTGAATATATAATTTTACTTATTATAACATGTCATGTTATAATATATGTTATAACATAACCTATGTTATGCCTAATATAACCTATATTCTAGTTAAATACATTGAAGTTTAGTGTGTTTATTGTTAAATTATATTACAGATTAAAGCTGTATTAAATTTTAAATGAAATAAAATTTTCTACAGTGTCAGAAAACGACATTACTTGTAGGTACCCTTAACCACTTGCGTTGGCAACTGATTGCGGACCATAACGGGTGACCAAACCGTATACAATAATTCGTTGCTTTCTTTTTCTTTTCAACTCGTCGGTATGATACTCGTCGAACTATCACTCGAAATAGAAATTATTGTGAAATAATAAATTTATTATTTGCTTTGACTATTTTGTTTTACTTAAATATACTTAAAACTGAGAAAATATTATAATTTTGGGACGAAAAATTCTCGACGCGCGTGACACGTCATTCCAGCGCAAGAGGTTGAACGACCACTCCTCCATTCGCTGCGTCTCGACAACCAATCGAACTATCGACTTCGAACAAAATGTCGTTTCCAAAACGCGTTTCCTCGATGATTTACATTTCCCCCGTTCTATAATTTATTATTTATTATTCTTTCTCGGTTGCCAATCTGTTTTCATATTTCATTGCGTGTTATAATGCGCCCATTGTACTTCTTGCATAATTCGCTTTGATACGCGGGCACAAAAGCGAATAGCCCTTTTAACAAACGACTTACAGCACACAATACAGAGCTAAATTCCTTACCGGGGATATTAAATATTAAACTTATTTTCTACGTGACTCTTTCATGGAAACTTCCGTGCCGCTTGCTCGGAAACCGATTGTTCGGATAATTATTCAAATTGGGAGGGTAATACAGTCGGATTCAATCGATATAACGATGCAGCAGCTATCGGAACAAAAACATCCGGATAAAACATACAATACATAAATACATGAGAAACGTTAATAAAACAAGGGGAACAAGTCTCAGATACGAACGAAACGACGGGAAAATTAAAAAAAAAGGAGTCCCTGCAGCAAGAATTCGTTAGGGCCTGGATCACCGACGTTCTGCACGTTTTCAACCGGTTCGATTCGAAACCTTCGCATATATATCCCGCGTAAACGTATCAAAAGGTTATTAAGCTTCATATGCAGCCTACTGTTTGCCGCATAACTCACATCAAAGTTGCGGCCACGTCGAACTGTTTAGGCGTTAAATCACGCGAGAGGTAAGAGTAATATTTTTAGAGGGGAGATAAGGCACGTTCTGAACTACGGATTGCCTCGTTTCGTGTGCCGCCACTTTTTCGCGCCACCAACCCTTTCCTTTCCTTCGCGCTTGGTGTTCGAGTAAGTCGCGGAAACAGATCGTTTAGATCAAGTGTGTCCTGCATGCGCCCCCTTAGACCCACGCTGTATAATCAAATTATTACTTGAATAAGAATTTTGTTATTTAAATAATTTTAGCCATAAATGATCATAGCTGTTTTTAATTTAGTGTTTTAATAGAGCGATTAATTACGAATAGTTTCCAAAAGCCAGCGAAATGTTTTTTTATTTTAAAATCGGCATATTTGCTACTCCATTTACAATTGTATATCAACATGTGAGCGTATGGCAGTCACGCGAACACCATCAACGCCTAAGCGGGCCATAATTTCTCCTCGAGCGACTTTAACCAAACGCGAGCGCGTATTATCGATTTTTGCGTGTCGATTTTCATCGGGTTATCGAATTGCGTTTTTAGCGAATGACACACGACGTCTCTGAAAGTTTGCACTTACCTGCGGAAATATTCTGACTGGAACGTTTCCTTGAAAGCCGACGACGATGGCGGAGCACAACGATCACCACACCACACGGTATAATTTAATCGCAAAGTGCACGCGACCGATGGGACGCGATACTTTACGTACGATAATTTTCTCGAAACGGGGGAATGCGATTGATCGTTCGATGGACGAGAGAGTCACTACACACAAGGCACAACGCACGTCAACGAATCTGAAACAAAAAGTAAAGCGTGCGTGACAAAGCCGCCGTGGTTGTTTCGCGTCGGTTAATTGGAACGACAGAGCGCGTTAAAAAGTGCCAAAGAGACTCGATGGATAAATTATATTTCCCGGCGGATAAAATACTTAATTAAGTTAAGTTAAGTTATAAATATTAAATATTAAATATTAAATAATTAAATATTTAATTAAATATTAAATTAAATATGTTTAATTAACTAAAACTATCCATGACTAAAGGGTAAAATTTCCATCAGAAATATTTAAGACGAAAAAAATAGAGAAATTTTATAATATAACAGAATGGAGTATATAGGCTTTCGTTCATATATAAAATGAGCCCAAAGTTTCTTCTCATTTATTTATTTATTTATTTTTTTTTTCAATAAAGCATCAAAATATAAGAAAAAGCTAATTTTATTAGTTTCAAATTAAATTCAAGTTCAAATACGATTCTTTTTTATTATGTTTTAAAAATTATTTTCTTCTAACGTTGAACGAAATATGTAATAAAAGAATTATGAATTTATTTATTTAATAGGAAGCGATTTTTGACTCACCCTTATATTTCGCGAAAAAATAATTTAAAATTCATTAAAAATACACTGTATGTTCATTAAAAATATTATTAATTTATTATTAAAATGTCCGGCCAAAATTATGACAATAAATTGGTCATTTTGATCATTTTAGTTGGTAGTTCCGGTAGTGTTGACGAACGACTGACAAGTTTCGACGAAACGAGACGATTGTTTATAAACGACGAGAATTCTCTCGTCGGCGGCAGTGTCTCCGAGTAAAATGCCGAGGCCGAGACAGCCTCGATAAGATATTGCCGTTGGTAACCGGTGCGGTAAGGGGACGGAGGACAATCTCTCGGTCCGCGTTGCGTTCCCCCTTCAAAGGGACTGCCATTCCGACCTGGAGGTTTCTATTTGGCGAAATGATAAGGGCAAATTTAATAAAATCATCCCGCCGCGACGCCAGGAACGCACGAAAGCTTCGTAGCTTTGTTGCGTGATATTGTTCGCGGGATGCCTGCGGAGAGGAGAACCGGGATGAAAGAAAGGGAGGTCCTTAAGGCCCCCCACGCATGTTAGAACATGCGACGATGCATCGACTTCTAGGTTTCATGAAACCTGCATCAGAATCAGTTTGTCTCCGATGATTTTTCATGTGAATTTTTTATATGACGCCAACGTCGAAACACGTGTTTCAAAATGTCGGATCGGACTTTCAGCTCTAACATTACTGTTAGTAATAGGAGGCTTGTTGTTACTTAAATAAGAAATTGAATACCAAATATCCCGTGATTTTCAGATCACGTTCACCCTATTATTGCAAATCAAATTCACCTTGATTCGATTCGATTCGACTCAAAAGTGAAGTAATACACTGTCATTTTGTCTGACTTTGTTCAAAAAATTACTCGCGCGATCGTCCGAGTAATTGATGATACCTTGACTCGGTCAATAATACATTGTACAAACTATATTTGGTAGAACGTTTCTGCTATGTTGTCATAATTATTACACGAGTACGCATATAGAACTATTCCGCGCGGCGAATCTTTACGTTATAAATGAATAACTATACTTCACGTTTCAGGTTATTCTTTATTTAAGCAGGCGTGCTTAATAATAAAATTTCGATGTCGGATTTCAACGGCTCAAGAGTATAAATTTGTGAAGAGGAAAAAGAAAGAGAGTGAATTTGCAAAGAGGTGAGTGTGATCTGCAAAAGGATTGATCCGTAGCACCAAAATTCATAGTGAACATGGTTTTCAATGTTAGTTTTTGGAGCGCAAAACCTCTACTGAACAAATTAATTGTGATTAACCACTTGCGCTGGCAACTGATTGCGGACCATAACGACCAAACCGTATACAATAACTCATCTTCTCTTTTTAATTCATCGGTATATCACTGGATAGAAATTACTAAGAAGTAATAAATTTATTATTTGTATATGCCCGGTGATGGTTATATTTTCAATATACTTAAAATATACTGTATTTTAATACAGTAATATATTATATTAAATAAACTATATTTTCAATATAGTAATATATTACATTAAATAAACTATATTTTCAATGTACTATATTTTAATGTAGTAATGTACTATATTAAATAAACTATATTTTAATATAATAATATACTATATTAAATAAACTATATTTTCAATATACTATATTTTAATACAGTAATATGTTATATTAAACAAACTATATTTTCAATATACTATATTTTAATATAGTAATATATTATATTAAATAAACTATATTTTCAATATAATATACCATATTTCAATATAGTAATGTATTATATTAAATAAACAATATTTTAATATAATAATATACTATATTAAATAAACTATATTTTCAATATACTATATTTTAATACAGTAACATGTTATATTAAATAAACTATATTTTCAATATACTATATTTTAATATAATAATATACTATATTAAATAAACTATATTTTCAATATACTATATTTTAATACAGTAATATGTTATATTAAATAAACTATATTTTCAATATACTATATTTTAATGTAATAATATACTATATTAAATAAACTATATTTTCAATATACTTACGTGTATTATCAATATATTTAAAACTGAGAAAATATTGCAATTTTGGGACAAAAAGTTCTCGACGTGGTACGTCATTCCAGCGCAAGAGGTTAAAGGCCATTATGATTAATTACGATCGACGACCAATTTGTTCAATTATAGACAGTTGTAAAGATAGAAGTACACGGAATAAGAAAATTTGTTTGCAAACGATCGCTTCGGTTTAGAAAAGCCTGTGTCGCGCTGATTCGTGCAACGTTTACGACGAGAATTCTACATTCTGGCGCTTTAATTACGCCGCTTCCAAGATGAACATCCAGTTTTCGTGGAACGATCATTCGCCCTCTCTCTCCTTACCTCTCCCCCCCCCCTCCTGGAGGATTCCAGATTTATTTTCAACTTGCTCGCAAACCGAATTCAGTTCGATCTCACCACCCTCTCCTCGCGCCCTCTCCTCTCATTTTCTTAATCGCTTCGTGTCCCCCTATTCTTTTCCCTGCTCGTAAGTTCCGGATTAAATTTCCTCGGACGGTGTTCCGGCGTCTGAGTTTCACGAATTGCGAAAGACCGAGGACTACGAAAGACAGAGAGAGAGAGAGAGAGAGAGAGAGAGAAAGCTGAATAAACGGATCTCGAAGGAGGGAAAAATTCGTCCTTTCATCCGCGTCGAAGATTCGATCCATCTCTGGCAAGCGGTTGTCAATTGATAAAAGTTGGTGAAAACGTTGGTTTCGCGGATAAACCCTCGGGAAAGGGACATGTCGAACGTGTTTCGATCGGACCTGTCCCGTTTTTCCTCGTCCCTTTTTCGAGCGGCACTTCGCGGCGAACCGCGCACGGTGCTCCTCCTCTTGTTGGCGCTGGGGCTCCGAGCGACACGCCGATACCGGCCGAGTAACCGTCGAGTGGATGTAGGAGTGTGCGTTTTTCGCAGCCAGTTAAATCTCGAGACCATTTCGCCGCGTGCGGGAAGACGAGGGCGGGTTATTTAAAAGTGACTCGAGCGACATAAAAAGAGAGAAGGAGAGAGACAAGAGGGGTGAACTCTAGTAGAACCAACGAATCAGCGAAGAACGAGAGGAAAAAGAGCGCAGGGAAAAAGAGTAAGTGAGTGAGAGAGAGAGAGAAAAAAAAAGAAAGAAAAGAAAAGAGGATAGAATTGAAGCTGGCTACGGCTCGTGAATATTTCAGGCATGCCAGTGGCGCGAGCAAGAGGGGTCGGACTCGATGGGGGAAGGGAAAGGGGCCTGGAAGGAGGATATTTTTCGAGGCGCCTCCGTAATTGGCGAGTTGAATCATTGATTAGCCGGCAGGCAGACGGCTTATGCTCGCCCCTTGCCATTCCTCTATCAGACCTGTTCGCGATCCAACCAACCAGCCAGCCATCTAGGCTGGCTACTGTCGAGAAGGGTAAGACCTAATGTAGCCTAAGATATTACTTGGCCAGATTAAAACTCGGCCGTGTGGCCGGGGAAAGGCTTCTAATAATGCAGAAATTTAATTAGTCCCTCCCGACAATGTGTTTTCGCGTCTTTGCACCTTCTGTCTGCAGGCTCCTCTTTGATTACCGCCGCGAGAATTACTACACCCTCTGCTGCAGATCGGGCGCAAACTCTCTCTGTTCGAGTTCGGTTCCCGAAGTGAGTTCAAGAGTTGAACGGCCGTGTTTGGATGCTCGGATCCAAGAGTGGATCCATTAGATAGGAACGTTTCTCCAAAGTAAACTGGATATTTAATAATTTCATGCAGTATCTATGTATGTCCGCATGTAACGCGTAACTCGATGGACATTTGACGAGCACTTTGCTCGAGTTAACACGGTTCCACCACCGGTTCGGTCAACCCGAATCAAATCTCTGTCAAGCCTTGGTCAACGCAATTTGAATTCAATTCGTATCGGTTGATCCAAATTCCAGACTCGAGCCAAATTGACGAATCGTTAATTCTCGTCGACGTTCTTTACATTTTTTTTCTTTTTTTTTTTTCCCCCAACGGTAGGTACACGTAATACGCAGATTCCAACAGTTAAAACTATCAATCACGGAGCAAAGATTTAATTTTGTCTCGCCCTCGGCCAAGCAACGGATAACACGTTTTCTCAAGCAGATGTCGTCTCTTTCAATCTCGATTCAATGACAAATATTCCGAGGCAATTGGAAGCTGCCTACTTACTTTCGTCATAGCCGAACGTAAAAGCAGCAACCGTGTCCGCCGCTGTCGCGACGCGTTTCATACATTTTCTTTCTTTCTTTCTCTTCTTATTCTTTATTTTTTTCCGCTGCCCAGGTCCAGCGCGATCAGACCGCGAAAATATTATGTTACACCTCGAAGGAATCGAGAAAAGTTTGCCGCGAGCTGCTCCGTGGAAAAATAAGGGCCAGAAGAAAGTGGAGGGGCTTGGTCGTGGCGTTCAAACGAGTTGTCGAGAACTTTCCTCGGAGAATGGAAACTTCTCCTCTTTTTTTTCATTTCTTTTCTTTTCTTTTCTTTTCTTTGTTATGTTCCATCTTCCTTCTCGCCCTGCTTTCTCGCACCGTTGTCTCTCTCCCGTCTCCAGTCTCTCGTGCGCTGGTCCGTTACCTTTGCCACCGCGACGCAGCCTCCGCAAACCCCTGTCGACCCCGAGTGGCACGAAATAAAACTCGTTTCCTTCGGGATGGGAATTTCATTTGCTTCCGCGATGCGTGCTCCCGCAAACGCACCAGCCACACGTCCGAATTACGATCGGGGACCGGTTCCCGATCGCTTCCCCTCCTCCCTCCGCCCCGCTGTTTCCCGTCGCGACAAAGAGAGAGATTTACCGCGGATAAGTTAGGAATAACTCAAGTTGGTAACAAAACGAGAACGCGTGAACTATGTAAATTGCTGCACAGACGATGTACAGGGTGGGAAGAAAAGTTTGTCCGTGGCTATCGTAGATGAAATCGATTTGATAGAATATACGTGTAAAGAATCTGGTCAAATTTCAAGATCAAGAAAAATTTTTTTCGTTTTTTCTTTTCTTTTGCTCTGCTTGTCACAAAAGTGAAACTTTCCCAAGGAACCTTGTAGTTCTCTTGAAAAAAGTTTCTTTGCGTACGTTCTAACAGCGACTTTATGGTTCTGGATTAGGTCTCATTGACATTTGATTTATCATAGTCGCAGCGTCAGTGTGAGTCGAAATAATCAAATGATAAAACTAACTAAATGTTAACATTATTCGAAATATACACGTTACAGTCACGCGTACAGAATCATAAAGTCGCTGTTAGAACGCGTTCGCAGTGTTAAATGATCAAGAAACTTTTTCAAGAGAATTATCAAGTTGCGAAACCCATGGTTTCTTGCCTCTGTGACAAGTACAATGCAAAAAAAAAGAAAGAAAAAAAATTTTTGAATTTCAAGGCCAAGGTTTAGGTTAGGTTAAGTGGTAATTTCGTGGCAAGTTCTTGACATCAAATCGAAGATGTAGAATAATGTAGAATAAGAAACGTTAAAAATGATTGATTTCGTATTTACCAAAAGAATAGTCTGTGTTCGAACGCCATTGATCGAATGAGTAATAAATATTTCCGATAAATTTACGAATCGCGTTAGCTTTTTGTACGATTTAGCCTCCGAGCAATTTTTATAAACGTTCCGCTGGAATCTCGGTCGCTGGAGATCAGCACTATTTCTCATCGGCACTCGTCAATCACAGGTGAAAGCGTATCGGGTTTCACGTTAATGACGCCGAGAGATGTACGCTCGAACGAACAGGTGACGATCGATTGATAATTTCGAATCGTCCCGGGTTTTCGATTAAAGTTACAGTTAAAGGACGTCTTGGAGTTTAGACGCGTGCACGAGCAGAGCATAACTGCACGATAAAAGAGTTGTCGATACTTTAAACTTCGCGTAACTTCGTATAACTTGAAAGAGAGTCGTACAACAGAAAGTCGTCTACTCTACAACTCAGTCTCATTCTAAAGCGTAAAACTTTTCACTTTGATTGTCCTCAATTTGTTTCATTTCAAAGACGTTTCATTATTTTCCTCGAAAATTGTAAAAATTCAAATATCTGTTGAAACATTCAAAAGTTATTCTCTTGATGACTCGGTCCATCACGGTCTCGAAAATCGAAACTTTTTCTTTGTGATTTTTTTTTCTTTTCGTTACTTCATTGAACTAAAGTTAGATGACGAAATATTAGAATTTCTTGAACTTTTATCGTTTAATTCTAATGTTCAATTTTGGATAAAGTGACGAAAAGAAACCGTACAGTAAATTTAATAAAGAAGATCCCTCTAGGAAGGAAACTTCAAATCTAAATCTAACCTAAGATCAGAATGGCTAAATCTAAACCTAACCATAATCTAATCCAAGACCAGAATGGCTAAACCTAAACCTAACCTAAGACTAGCTTTTCTATGCTGCATATTTACAAAGACACTTTTTTCATTTGTTACATAAAAAGGGTCGTAAGAGGAAAAAAGAATTCAAGATGATCAAAGCTTTATGCTTTAGAATGAAACCAAACAAATTACTTGTATACCAAACAAAGTACGATTTTTTTTACAAAGTTGTAGCAACTTAAAGTATCGATCAATTGCGGTGCGTGCATTGCTGATTCGACGAAAACAATTTATAATATATTTGCCAAAATAAGTAACAAGATCGTAAAATTTGATTTTCGACTTTTAAGCCGAAATATCCTTCAAAATTCTACGTCCAAATACTATACATGATATATATATTATTTATGTTAAAATTACACGTGTGTGTGTGCGTTCAGATTTGCTTGCGGTTCTAATCATTCTTCAGATATCTTGTGCAATCATAACCTGGAGAAAATCAGTCGAGAATTCGTTTAGGACTGACGTACATTTACAAGGGACAGCGGATGGAAACACCGAGATGACGGGCTACGTATGTATACAGGAGAGCGAAGGCCAGGTAATAGCGGCGAGCAAATATTCTCAGTCGTCAAGTGTCAAATTAATGAACCGTTTCTGTCAAATTGTGTAGCGCGATACTGACAGCGTAGGAATATTTATTAGATGAATTATTCAAAGGCATCGCTAATTTTCCGGCAGCAACTATTCGCTCTAGCGAGCACCGGTTAGCCGTGGAATTTGGAAACGACGAGACCTACCGCGGCGTAGAATCTCTCTCTCTCTCTCTCTCTCTTTCTCTCTCTCTCTCTCTCTCTCTCTTTTTCTCTCTCGAGTATTCGTAATTGCCTCGCTTTTCCCGGCATCGGGATACGGGGAAAAGCTTCTATCGAAGCCTCCGCCATTGCCCTACGCTACACGAATTCTTTTGTATTTCTAAAGTGGCCCGATGTAGAATTCGATTAAAGGATCTTGTTAAGATAACCGGAGGAGCTTTGTTGATCAGATTGCGTTGCGGCGCTAGCAACTTCGTTATTTCTTCCCGACGGTCATCGTCGAAAGGAAACGCCACGTATTCCTTTTTTTATCTCGTCGATTATTCCTATACTTAACCTCTTGCGCTGGAATGACGTGCCACGCACGTCGACAACTTTTTGCACCAAAATTGCGACATTCTATCAGTTTTAAGTATATTTAAGTAAAGCAAAATAGGCAAAACAAATAATAAATTTATTATTTCTCGATAATTTATCCATGACTATATCATACCGGCGAGTTCAAACAGAAAGCGACGAATTGTTGTATACGGTTTGGTCGCTCGTTATGGTCCGCAATCAGTTGCAAGTGGTTAAGGATACCTATATACGTAATGTCGTTTTCTGACACTGTAGAAAATTTTATTTCATTTGAAAATTAATGCAACTTTAATCTGTAATATAATTTAACAATAAACACACTAAATGTCAATGTATTTAACTAGAATACAGGTTATATTAAGCATAACATAGGTTATGTTATAACATATATATTATAGCATAACATGTTATAATAAGCAAAATTATGTATTTAAGTAAAATATAATAGGCAAAACAAATAATAAATCTATTACTTTTCGATAATTTCTATCCAGTGATATCATACCGACGAGTTTAAAAAGAAAGCGACGAGTTATTGTATACGGTTTGGTCACTCGTTATGGTCCGCAATCAGTTGCCAGCGCAAGTGGTTAAATTTGGCTAAACGGTTAAAACGGTTTAATTCAGCATCGTCGTGCATTATTATAAATTATCATATCAACGAGATGAGAGAACAAAAACAGAACGAGCGAGAGTAGAAATCGCATGAAACGAGTCGATTCCCTTACGACTAGAAACGTATCTCGAGCCATTGACTCGTCGCGAAGCAGACTTTGTTTCCACTCGAGTTACTCGCCAGAGATGCACGAAATTTGTTACCGCCCAAGGTTAAACGATCTGCGGAGGATCCGAGTTTCATCGTCCGCGATAGCGTTAAAAGCACGACGCGGAACTCGACTCGAGCATGCTAATTATCCGGCTAAAGCGGTCGACAACTGCCTGGCACAATCGGCGCGATAATGACGAAACACTCGATCCCTCCCCCCTCCCCCCCCCCATTGTTCTTGACAACTGGTGTTCGAAACGTCGACATTCTTGCGTGGCACGCGATTGCCGACTTCTGAACGCAGTCTCGCAATCGGACACGTCGCCAGAAGAAATATCAACCCTTTGAACTCGACTCGATTGAGGGACAGTACTTCGTACTTAAATCTAGCCAGCATCTCGGATTTTCTCTTTTCTTATAATTTGCTGTTAATTATAACGAATGTATACATTTTGTATATATAAAAAAAATATTTTGTTGCGAGTTATTATAGTTAAATAATTTATTAAACATTTTATTGACAATAATAAGGTTAGATTACGATATTTGATTGATTGTATCGAAGAGTTTAATATTGTCTACATTATAGGTAATAAATTTATTTGTATATATAAAGAAACCATTTTGTTAAAAGTTATTATAGTTAAATAACTTATTAAACATTTTATTGCTAATAATAAGGTTAGATATTTGATTGTTTGTATCGAACAGTTTAATATAGTCTACATTATAGGTAGTAAATTTGTATATATAAAAAAAATATTTTATTATAAGTTATTATAGTTAAATAATTTATTAAATATTTTATTGACAATTGACGACGCTCGGCCACCTTCAATCTGTTAAAGCCACATGAACGAACGAGCATTTGATTCCGCGCGTTTTAGATCTGCTTTCGATCGGCAGTACGCACCGACACGATCGGGAACGAGATAAAACGCGAACTGTCGGGAAAGTGGCTGATGTTTCCCCTGGCGCAAGATGTAAGCGTTTAAACAGCGATATTTCCGTGCTGAGTTGAGGGTCCAAGGATCCTCCTCTCGATTATGAATGACTCGCAGCTTTTTTCCCCGGGACGAAGCGAAGACGAAGACGAAGACGAAGACGAAGACGAATGATCGCGCGCAAAGGTTAGCCAAGAATTCCAATTGGAATCACGTTCCTTCGGTCGAGCCTTACCTTGTCACGATCAGGCAGCCTTCTCGCTCTCATTTTTGTTTTTCTCTTTCTCTCTTTTTCGCGCGAGCTACTTCTCTCTTTCTCTTTCTCTTCCTCTCTCTTTCGGTTCTTCTCTTACACCTCGTTCTTTTCCAGCTTTCTATGAACGCGACCCCCCGTGTACTATCAAACACTCGTACGGAATTTTGAGGTCACACCGAAATTGAATACCCGGGGGATTCGAACGGACTAAAACATACAGATAAAGAAGGAACAAAAAATATATATAATGTCACTTGAATCGATTTTGTCACATGGTAGGCCTTATTCACCGGTTATTTACTGGTAACTCCTCTTTCCATGGTAACGTGCCTATCGATACCTATCGACAACGACGACCGACGGCCATGTTCATCCCGAGAAACGATCTCTCGAATCCGACCCATGAATCGATCGTAACGTTTTCAACCTTTCTCGACCAACCGAGCAATTTTTAAATTTCCGACATTTTAAGTGCGAGATGGGGATAAATTACTAGGATTGTCTTCTCAGGTATGTAAATACGAGATGTATGTAAAGGGTGGGAAGTTCGTTCGAAAATTCTACACTTTCGATTTGATGGAGATGCGTGTAAAGAACCTGTCGCAAAATTGGTCTTGGTCTTGAATTTCAAGGTCAAAATTTTCTTGGATTGTGTTCTACTTATTATGAAAGTGAAACTTTTCCAAGGAACCTAATAGTTCTTTTGGATTAATAACAGAAAAAAAATTTCTTCGTCATTTAATGCTGCGGAAGCGTTCTAACAGCGACTTTATGTAACGTTTATATTTCAAATAATACTAATAGTCAGTTTTATCAATTGATAGACTGGCATTGATGCTACAACTATGATAATTGAAATGTTAGCCAAATCAAACCTAATCTAACCTAATCTAACCTAGAACCATAAAGTCGCTGTTAGAACCTGCCGCAAAATTGACCTTCAAAGTAAATATTTTTTTTGTTTGTATTGTATTCTACTCACCACTGAGATGAAACTATTTCAAGGAACCTAATAGTTCTTTTAAAAAATAACAAAAAAAATTTCTTGATCATTTAACGCTGCGGACGCGTTCTAACAGCGACTTTATGTAACGTTTATGTTTCAAATAATACTAACAGTCAGTTTTATCAATTGATTGCTTAGACCCGCATTGATGCTATAACTATGATAATTCAAATGTTAGCCAAATCAAACCTAACCTAACCTAGAACTATAAAGTCGCTGTTAGAACCTGCCGCAAAATTGACTTTCAAAGTAAAAATTTTTTTGTTTGTATTGTATTCTACTCACCACGAAGGTGAAACTCTTTCAAAAAACCATAGGTCGCAACTTAATAGTTCTCTTCAAAAAAAATGACAAAGAAAAGTGTTTCAATCATTATGTATGCAGATATTATACACATGACAGTTGCGGAAATTTAGGGATTACACACGGTTGGTCCCTCGTCGCGTGTCCAAAGTGGGAACGCGTGAATTCCATGGGGAAAACAGGGTAATCGACGACGGATCGAAAATCGGTCAATACGGTTCTGAAGTTGGGAACAGGTCAGGCAGCAGATGGGGCTGGCGAACTTTGGAAAACGTCGCAACAGCGGACACGAAGCTTCATTCTATGGTGCTTTAAGTTAGCAGAGACTCGCCCGCAGCAAACGTTTTACCAAGCATAAGCGTTTGCATAACCCAAGATTGACTTTAAGTTTCCTAACCGCCCTCGCCGCCGGATAAGCGAACTTCTGGGCTTGCACCGCGCTGAAACCAATGAAAGCGTATGTTAAGTCGCAGCTAAGCAAGCCAGCCCACTTGTGCAACTTCCCGTGCTCCACTTACAAAACCCTGCCACCCTTTAATTACCCCGACTGTTTCTGTTAACGTGGGGGAAAAATAAAATTCCTCTCTCCTCCTTTCTTTATTTCTCTCTCCCTCTCCACCTCTTTCAGTTTCATCCTTCGTCGCGCTACGAAAATTAACGTCCATCTTTTCGAAATTACATTTTCATCCCGTCTGTATGTGTGCGTGGATATTAGAGCTGAATATTATACACGAGCCGCCAGTTCTCAAAGGACAATTTTCGATGAAACGTCGCATAATTTCGTCGAGTGATATTTTAAAGCGATGTAAAAGAAATCCACGAAACCATAAATTACTTCCCCTCCATTGCTTCGTTTTCTCCCCGCTGCTGCTTCTCAAATGAACTTAAACGGAACTTGAATGTTGTTTGTACGAAATACGAACGTAAACTGGGTTAAGTCGTTCGTTCTTAATATTTAAGTTGAAGGTAACGTAAATTCCTCTGTACACAATTTAGTCCCCCGCGGTATTAATTCCCCGCTTTCTTGTCAGTGAAAAAAAGAAGAACTTTTATCTCAAATGCTAATTCTTCCGTGCGTTCCGTGTTTCCGCTCCAACGTTTCTACGGAAGATATCCAAAAAAAAAAAAAAAAAAAAAAAAAAAAAAAAAAGGAAAGAAAGCAGACTCCGTCCAAGAGAATGACGTCACCAAGCGAAAAGACGTATGTAACTCCTTAAAGGATTGAGAAAACAAAAAAAAAAAAAAAGAAGGAACTGTCGCGTTGAGAATACCTTCGCGTACGTGTCGCCTCCTTGCTGGCGGAGGAGCGCCGGTTCGTCGTCTCCTGGCGTAGGTGTGAACCGGTACAATCAGCCTCGGTCTGGGTATGAGGAATCCACCCTGGTTGCTGCCGGTGGTCTGATTCAGTTCACTCGACTCGCTGTCAGTGGTGGCGGTGCTGCTGGATCTCCTCGACTCGGCGTCGTCCCTCGCCGACGAGCCACCCTCCAAAACACCCTCCAACTGAGAGATCACCTCGGCGTACGGTTGCCGATGATGATAATCGTCATTCCTCGACGATCGTTTCCGTCTGCCGTTGCTCGTCCAATTCACGCCGCACTCGCGCCAGCTGGCCTCGTAAAGAAGCTCCATCGCTCTGCCACGAGTCGCGTCCGGGTCCAACAGCAACTCCGGGTCCTCCAACACCGCTCTGCCCGGGTAACTTCGCACTTTCATGACTGGAGAAATTAATTCTGGGATCCTTCCCTCCCTTCGACAACTTCCTTTCTTCTTCCCTTCGCTTATCTTATCGATATATCTCGCGTATCAAAAGTCATACGAGATTCGGAGTATTTCTCTTTGGTTTGGTCGTTCGAGTCTGAGAGTTCAGACAGTGTCTCTCACGACCCCTTTAATCTCTCAGATCTGAGAGACTAAAGTCGAGGATTTTTTAGTGAAGTCTGTTCTGGACGTGCCATCTCCCAAGGTTTCTCTTTCTCGCGAGACGAAATTAAGAAACATCCTTCCAACCTCCTGCGCTGGAATCACATGCCACTCACGTCGAGGATCCCTTATCCCCCAAGATTGCAATATTTTCTCCGGTTTAAGTATATTCAAGTATAATCCAGGCGAAACAGACAATAATAAACTTATTACTTCTTAGTCATTTCTGTCCATGTGATGTCACACCGACGAGGTCAAGAAGGAAGTTCGACGAGTTGTTTGCAGTATACGGATCTGGTCACTCGTTATGGTCCGCGGACCACGGCAAGGGGTTGAAAGGTCGAGGAGGTTCACTTCTCTCTCTTCGAGTCTGAGACAACACTCTACCGTCTCGTATCTCGATACCACCATCGAGAACAAATTCCCTTTGCAAAGACACCGTTCGAAATCCACGAAAGGAAGGAAGAAGCAGAGTGTTACTCTATTGTTCTCCAAGCTCTCGAGAGGCTTCTCACGCTGCAATGACGAGTCTCGATATCCGAACGAGATCAAATAGTGAAGACACATGTGACGATTTTGGACGACCTTGGACGTGATCCACCATGCTGGACATCTTCTAATGCCGTCAGCTCGCGTTTTTTGAACGCAGGATGAAATCGTGACTGTTGAGAATGTTCCCTCGTTGATTCAGCTTCCCCTCGATCTTACGTCAACTCTTTCGAACAGCTCTTTAAATCTCGAGCGCAAGTCTCACAAATGACGCGGCGAGTCGCAGGCTAAGACTAATTCCAGCTCTGGCGAGAAACGGAACAACGACGGGTTCTTTGTTTTTTTTTTTTTTTTTTTTTTTGTTTTTATTCTTAGTCGCCCGATTTACGAGCCGAGCACGAGATCTTTTCCACTGTCACGAGACTACTTTATCTGCTCGCGCAGATCCTACGTTTCCTACGTTCATTGCTCGCTGTTTAATCTACGCTGCATTCGTCGTTGTTTCTTTATTGTTATAAAGCACAATGTCGCGTTCCACGTCTCTACGTTTCTTCGTTATTTAAATACCGGTTCTTTCTTTTTCACTCTCTTCGATTTAACAGAGCCGCAAAAGGTTCGTCTCAGGCTCCTTCTACAATCCAGTCGTTTTAACTTACGAGCTAACAGAATTTTAAGTTAATAACTCAAGATAATTAACTCAAGAGCCAGATCTCTCTCGCTTTCCAGATCGAAAAGACTCGTCCACAAGATAAAGACGCGCATACCGAGAGATCTTCGACTCAGAGAGATCGATCGATCGTTTGCTTGCGCAAGAGATCGCTCGGACAATGAAATCGTGGCCAGTCCCGTTTTCACTCGCGCGTTTCGGAGTGACGACGACGAGACACGAGCTGGATCCTCGCGGAATGAGTCGCGATTCTCGCGAGGAGGGAGGAGATCCTGCGGCGAACAGGAGAGAGAGGACACTGGCAGGACCACTTCCTTCGAGACTGACGCTCACTGACAGCGTTCACGTTACTGGTGAAAAGTACGCCCGCAAAGAGCGTGCACGAGAAACTCCCTTCCCCTCTGACAGCCGATCCCCCACCATTTAGCTGTTAGCGAGAGAAAGGACAGTGGTTCTCAAGCGGTGGACGCGCAACCACTCCCACGTACGACTGTGTACACCGGGTGACTCGAGAATACTGCAACACCGAGTCCTTTCCTTTGTCGTTCGAACGTTGCAAGTGAACAGTCGAACGTTAGCCGAGTGCCGAAAAAATTGACAAAGGGGGCACTTCTTTCAGGTATTTCGGATTTCTTGAATTGCACGAAAGGAATGTCCCGGTGTTGAAGCGACGAGCAGGGATTTTACGTGAGAGAATATATTGAACACTAGGTTATAAATATAATACTATGGTGTGTAATAATGTATTATGTGATAATATACGATATAATACGTATAATGATAATATATAATATAATATAATACAATATGATACAATATAATATAATATAATACAATATATATATATATATAATGAATAAAATATATAAATATATAATTATAATATTTACATATAAAAATATAATAGTATAATATTATATATAAATTTATATTTATATATAAAAATATATAAATTTAATATAATAAATTTTATATAAATATATAAATTAATTAATTATAATAAATATATAAATTTTATATATAAAAATATATAACTATAATATTTATATATAAAAATATAATAGTATAATATTATATAAATATATAATATTATACTATTATATAATAGTATATTAAAAACATAATAGTATAATATTATATAAATTTATATTTATATATAAAAATATATAACTGTAATATTTGTATGTAAAAACATATAATTATAGTATTTATATATAAAAATATAATAGTATAATATTATATATAAATTTATATATTTATAAAAATATATAACTATAATATTTATATATAAAAATATAAAACTATAATACTTATATATATACTATATAATAGTATATATATAAATAAATTAATTATTATATATAATGATATACTATTATATGTAAACGTATAATAGTATACGTATATACTATGACATTTATATATGTACAGACTGTATAATATTTATAATATTGTATAGTATTGTATAATATTGTATAATATATTGTATATGAAAGAATGAAATTTTTTTCATTTAAGTCATCGTTTTCAAAAAAAATCAAGTTTGAAAATCTACCAATGTACACTTGAATTTTGCTGAATTCTGGATTGCACACGAGTGATTAATCGACAGGAAGTTATCCTACCTGCGAAAATGAGTGAAAAATGTAAAATAATATTTTTCCGTTTTTTAAGACCTTCCAATAATTTTCAGTAAAACAGAGTTAAAAATTGAATTCTTTCAAAAACTTTTGTTTCGTTTTATAAAAGAAATTGCATTCTACACTATTGATTTATTTTCGCAGGTGGAATAAATAACATTCTACTTATTATTTATTCGCGACTGGTTAAAAGTAATAAATTTCAAAAAAGTAAAAAGTAATAAACAAGTATAAGTAAATTTAAATAATAAAGTAATAAATTTGAGTACAGTTGATAAATTTTCAAGTTTGATTTTCTTGAAAACGAAGCTTTTAAGTGAAAAAAATTTGATTTATTTTCTTATATAGTACCATCTCCTCTTTGGTTGTATCTTCAATACTGAGACACCCTGTATAGTTACAATTGACTGTAGTGTTTCACGTGTTTATAGAAAATTTGAAAGTATAAAATCTCATTGAATATTAACAACGTGGAAAAATGTGTACTTTGATTTAAAATTATAAAATCCAAATGTAACGACGGGGATCAAACGAAATTCTTGGAGTTTTCTCAATTTTTATGAATAAAGATTATTCATTTGAACTTTTAACCCTGATATCGTTCGTTAATATATTAAGAAATGGAATTCGATTGAAAAGAATCATAAGTGAAATTCTGCATCATGTTTGGATAAATTTTATTTGAAACACAGATGAAAAACTAACGCTTCCACCACTAATTAGTTCTATTTTAAATATAACATAGGAAAGTTAACTTGGATAAAAGTAATTTTATCTTTTATCCAAGTTAAATAGATCTCGCTTGCAAACGAACTTTTATTCCAGTTAATTTACTAAAAATTGATTTATTTAATTTTTTATGTAATTTATATAATTTCTATGAATCTTTATAATTAAGAACAACAAATCCAAGTAAAAGTTTGCTTGTGACAGACGCTTAATTGTTGCGTATAACATACTTCCTGTAGATTTCTCGAGTTTTAAATTTTTCAAAAGTGCAAAAACATTCGCAGTCTGGTAGCAACAGTCTAAAAGAGTGAACCAAAAATAAGAGAAAGAAATAAATACTGTCCATTTCTCATAATTTTCCATTTTACAGAACATTCTGTGATAACTAGGAGGACTGCATTACCATTGAACATAATTTATTATAGTGTCAAAAATGTCTTTGTTAGTAAGACAGCGTTGGACATTTAGTGTAGTAGTTTCTTTATTAGTATAGTAAAATACGGATTTTTTTTCTTTACTTAATCTTCTCACAATCTCTATTTCTTCTCCTTTTTCTTTCTTTCTTCAGTAATTCAATAAATCAAAGATTGTTCGAAAAATTATCTGTAGAAATTTGAATGTTATCTGTAGAATTTGTAGAAACATAATTTGCAGACGCGAAATACAGGGTAAAACCAGAAACGATTCCAATAAATAAGATAAGAACGCGTTAGAGTTTTCAAAATACGTCAATCTACTTCACTCCTTATAACTAATTGTAATTATCACTTATGCAAGTAAACAATTACTTATGTATCTTTTGGTGGTTGCTAATGACTTCACTGTTAACGTGAACCATCTTACAACAAACTCACACAAGTAATACGAATAATAATAATAATAATGATAATAATAATAACAACATACAAGGTAAGGTAAAAAATTATTTAATTAAATTTAATTACTATTAATTAAATTTAATTAAAATCTAAATTTAATTAAATTTAATTACTACATATAGTATATATAGTATAATATAGTATAGTATAGTAAGTATAATATATTATATTACATATTACATATTACTATACTATATTATATTACTATAGTGTAGTGTAGTATAGTATAGTATAGTATAGTATAGTATAGTATAGTATAGTATAGTATATTATATTACTAAATACTTAATTAAATTAATATATTATATTACTAAATACTTAATTACAGATAAAATAAGAGGATTAATTATCAAATAATTATTTTCCACATGTTTCACATATTCAAATGATGACCAAGTCATTGTGTTGCACTGACACAACGTTGATCCTTGTTTTAATATATTTATAGAAATTGTAGATGTCAAATTGTTTTAAAATTTTATAAAAATAAAAAACAGCGATCATAGATGTTTATCGTGACAGAAAATATGTTGCATGATATCTTAATTCTATTCGAGTACTATTCAGCGAATGATGCATATTTAACGTCAGTATTTGCTACAAATATTGAGGACTTTTTTTTTAACATCGATAAACAAATTATCTGTTCCCCCAATAGGGAAATTTTTATTTCTATATTTCGAAAATATAAACCAATTGAATATTTTAATTTTAATTTTCGACTTTATCGAGATAATATCCTTAATTGGAGCTCTTTCGAGAAGGACAGTATTTTACAGTCTCATTTGTTTCCTTGCCTCGTAATTGTTACCATGGTCGTTCAACGAGATACGAATGATATACCAATTACACTTTTCCTGGATTCGCTCGTTTATCCTTGGTAAATCGCGGTGAAATAACGCAGCCTAATTGTGAGAACATTGCGAACAAATGTGGAGCAATCTTGGTTGAAACTATTTCTCGCGTTTTGCGCTCTCTTTGGTACCTCCTTTCCTTTATTTCTCCCATCGTATCATTATGTCCCATTTACGGAATCCTCTTACGTTTTGCTTCTCAGCGCAGCTAAATTTCTTCAACAAACCCCGGACGTAATTAATCCATTTTTATTCGAAGTAATCCTTGAAATTCAAATTTTTATTTCTGCCAGCGATCGAATGAAACTGTTGACTTTGCTCACGAGTGAAATTTATATTTGAGAGTGAAAAAGTGAATATCACACTGACTAAATTTATTATTGGATTGATATAATGTATATTTGAGAAATAATAAAAATTTATATTATTATATTTATATCATACTAATTATTTGTAAATTATTTATTATATTTATATTATATAAATATAATTATATTATAATATTATCATGTTTATAATTAGAAACTGAAATTAATAAAAGAATAAATTTATAGAAATTAATTCAATGTGACACTAGTTGGAAGTAGAAATTTCAAGCTTTAAAATGAATCCAAGCTTTATTTACTGTATGACTTCTTTTTTACAAAATTGTAACGCTTTTAATATTTAATATTAACGTTGAGTTAGTATTAATGCGAGTCAAATGATGAATAATTTGCTATTGGAATGATGCAAGAGTAAAAACAATAAATATTAGTTGTATTTATCTAAAAAAAAGATATCGAAATTATTTCTCTACTTAATATCCCATAATTTTCATTTCAAAGATAAATAACTCTCGAAAAGTAACTTTATCCTAACAGGTAAATTATTTGCAAATAATTTCTTATTTGAGTCAATTCATTAAAATTATTTGAGAAAATCTTTGTATTGTAGAAACAGGCACGAGATATAAAATAAAATGAAGAATTATTTCATTTGATAGCCAAATAATTAAATGATTTAGAGAAAAATCATTTGCTTGATTAAATGAACTAACACATAGGATTATTTCAAGATATAATATTGAGCGAAACAAAATATATTATTTACGCAATGACTTTTAAAATATTTTATTCAAACGATTCCAGTATCATTGAAATTTTATTTTATTTATAGAGGCAGAGGTTTGTAATTTGATGTATTTTAATTAATTATGTACATTATTATTTTATGTACATTATTTTAATTTATGTACATTTTTCGTCGTATCGTTCGAAGAAAAAAGCTTACATTAAAAAAGTGTAAGAGAAAGTTTTATTTTAGAAAGCATATCACGGATAATTTATTCTAATTAAAATTACAAATAAGTAAGTATGTCTGTTGTAGTATTAAACAAATTTACATTCAGATGTTTAAAGTAGGAAACGAAGTGTTGCAGACATTTTAGAGATCCTCTTTAATTTGTTAATTGAAATTAGATCTGAAAACATTGATAATACTTCTTAGATTTGCTTAAGAGAATACATAAATAATTTTACGAAATCTGCATAAAAATCTAGAGTCTAATTAAAACAAATACAGAAACAGTAATGTCGATGAAAGAATTTAGATCTCGGTGTATCGTATCGTAAATAAATCGTCTTTCCAAATTTCGAATCTAGCGCATGAATTTTTTTTTTCTATTTAGATCATTATTTTCTATTAATAATTATAAATTTTAAAAAAATTTTTCCTTTTCAAAAGAGAAGTTTTGTTCCTTTTTGTTACATTTTATTCCAGCGTTGTATTTTTATTTATGTTCAATTATCAAAGACCGTTTAAAATAATTAAGAATATTCTACAATATAATTAAAGTGGATGCCACTATTATCATAATTAAAATTACAGTACCGGAAAATTACATGTAATTACATGTGACATTAGGATGATTATCGCACGCGAGTGAAATACGGTTTTTACACGCGTACGTCAAGCGAATTTTACTCCTTTAATATCATAAATAGTCGTCACGAGGTGACACCTAGCAATATTGTTTTATAAATATATTGTGGCCGTTGCATTTCTTTAATTACTATGCTACCACGGTACGCGAACTTCCGAGAGGTAGGTCAGTGGTTCTCATTTTCTTCATTGTTAGTTGCAACAATTTATTTTCCATTGAAATAAAAGAAAATATTATGAAATATTAAATAATTTAAAATATAAACCTTAAATGTAAGGAAGAAATTATGATATTTGATAGATATTAATTAATGTATAATATAATTATTATTAATTAATAAATAATGTAAGGAAGAAATTATGATATTTGATAGATATTAATTTATTTTTTCTAGTTGGTATAAAAATTATTAATTTATAATACGACTACTACTACTACGTAATACTAAGTTACTTTATTAGTAATTTACTCTTTATTTTACGTGTATAGTAATAGTTCATAATTCTCACATTTATGTATACTTCATTAATGTGTATGTGTACATTATGTTCATGTATATGTATATATTATGAAGTATTACTATACAGAGATATATACTTCATAATATAATCGCCTTACACGTAGCTTTATAATGCAGAATATAGAATATAGACTACTAGTAAAATAAATTACTATTTTATATTGACTGTAGAATATAGAATATAGAATATAGAATATAGACTATTAGTAAAATAAATTACTATTTTACATTGACTATAGAATATAGAATATGAACTACTAGTAAAGTAAATTATTATTTTATATTAACTAAGAATTACAAAAGGGTGTCTATCAAAAACTCTATATTATAGTAACAGCAGTTTCTAGTGGATATAAAATTTTATCATGTTCATATCATGAATTAATCTCTAGAAAGAAATAAAGTGAAGGGAAATATTTTATTTATTTTATTATATTTATGTTATATTTATATTTTATTCATTATATTATATTCATATTTTATTTATTTTATTATATTTATGTTATATTTATATTTTATGTATTTTATTATATTTATATTATATTTTATTTATTTTATTATGTTTGTGTTATATTTATATTTTATTTATTTTATTATACACTATTATATTCATTTATCTATATATATTATATTTACCTTGCTATATATTTCCGTGTTAAAGTATTATACTACAACTCTCTTCCTGTTAAAAAGGCGCGTTTGAAATTATTTGCGCAATCGTTACGCGACTCGGCGTTAAACGTTACACGTTTACACAGTTGGCTTAACCGTGGTTATTACACGTAAAAATTCGCGTTATTACGCTACACGTGACCTATTACGTTTGAACTTAATTGTAGTATCGCCGTTAGTTGCGCAAAACCATGTCTGAACGCGTTCAACCGGAAGTAAAAGGAAATTTTTCGAAGGGAGAATGAAAACTCGGTGAAACAATCGCGCGAAACTGCTCGATAAGAAAATGTTATAATTTACTACTTGAAACCATTCTCTTAATGATAACGTGGAAGACAGATTTTTATTTGATATGAAATATTAGTATGAACGAAAGTATTGTAGAAGCAAGAGAAAGTTCTAATGCAATTTCACATCAAAGTCATAAATATTTGTGCAAATTGGCATTTCCTACAAATATAAAATCGAAAAGATGGTAAAATATTGTTCCACCGTCTGTGTAACAATTACGATTACGCAATAAATATTTTGTAAGTACGGTGAATTTTTGACATATTTTGTACTTTTATATACAATGTTTTAATTTATAAATTCAATTACACTTGTGTTTAATTTGCTCTTGCTTCCACGTACTGGCTTCTACGATATTGAAATCAAAATATTTATTGTAGCAATGGACATGAATAAATTGATGCCATTTATTTTAGGAAATATTATTTTATATTATTTTATTATATTATATTGTTATATTATATTATATTATATTATTTTATACTATATTATATTATTTTATATTATATTATATTATATTATTTTATACTATATTATATTATATTATATTATACTGTATTGTATTCTATTCTATTCTATTCTATTATATTATATTGTATTATATTGTATTATATTGTATTATATTATATTATATTATATTATATTGTATTGTATTGTATTGTATTGTATTGTATTATATTATATTATATTATTTTATATAATAATATTATTATTTCATAGAATTTTATTTAATTCTTCGGAAAAAGTATCCTATATTTTTAAATAGTGATATGCATGATAGAATTTTCTACTAAATTTTACACTTGCCGTAACTCTGAAAATTATGCATTTTCATTTCATAGTTGGACCTTCAGAGATTCTGAAAAATATCAGATGGACAGGGTGTGCGAAATGTGGAGAGAAAATTTGCTCGAGGAGCTTAGAAATTTGATTCTTGTCACTTGGAAAGAATGCGACGTGTTTTTAACAACCCTTTATTTATAACCACTGTGGAAACCGGTTTTTCGAAAGGAAAGGCAAAACTTGAATCATTCAGTTCCTGCAAAGAACGATGAATCATGCACTGCATAATTTGCCCGCGGGGTTAAAGCAAATTTATCAAACGTGGGTTCTATTTAAGAAAGGGAATAATATTCTTCTTGCAATGCAATTAAACATGCGTGAAATACGATTGATTAGTTGTTCGTTGAGCACGTGATAAAGAATGATTAAATTATTAATCAACGACATTAATTTTAACACTGTTTGAATATAATAACTTTATATAATGTAACAAAATATATAATAAAATATAAATTTGTTCTCAACAAATAAATACAATATATAATATATGTATTATTATTATTATACAAAATTATATATCCAGACGATAAAATGCTTTCTTGAATTTTTGTCATTTAATCCTAACATTCAACGTTCAATGAAACAGTAAACAAAAATCATACAGGTTTTAAGAGGTCGTTATAAAAGAGAGACTTCGATTTTTAAAATGATGGATCTAATTTTTAAAAAAATTTTGTTTAACGTTTTTATGTACGTTTGAATTTTTACAATTTTCAAAAAAAAGAAAAAAGAACTATCAAGGTTTATTTAAAGTGAAGGCCAAGAACAAAAAAAGAACTATCAAGGTTTATTTAAAGTTATTAAAGTGGAGGCCAAGAACATCGTTATATGATCTTTTTACGAAAATTAATTAATTTATCTTCATAAAAATAAATTATATTTAACATTAATTTATTATTTAATGAATTTATTATAATGCGAATTGAATAAGAAATAGTTAATAATGTTCTAAACAATAATAAAATTAAACAAAAAATTTTTACTTTTTTAAAAAAATAAATTTCAATTATTAAATCTTTTGAATAGAATTCAACTAAAAAAGAAAAACCACATAATATTATTAAAGAAAATATTATAATTATTCTTTTTACTGGATAAATATAAAATATTCCTTTATAAAAATGAAAATTTTGAATATCAGTTTAAATTATCCATATTGGTACATCTACGCTTTTCACTATATCCTTCTAATAGTCTCAAAAAAATGCAACACCAAGAGACGAACGAATTTATTATTATTATATTATATAATTATATTTATTATTATTATAATATTATTTAATTATATTTATTATTATTATAATATTATTTAATTATATTTATTATTATTATTATATTATTTAATTATATATTATTATTATTATATTATTTAATTATATTCATTATTATTATATTATATAATTATATTTATTATTATTATATTATATAATTATATTTATTATTATTATACTATATAATTATATTTATTATTATATAATTTATTAACCCTATTAATACTCTACCAATCTATTTTCAACAATTCCAACTACAAATTCTTCAGAAATGAAGAATCGCAAGAAACTACGTCCTTATTTATCATTACAAAAATTGCAGATGTTTTCTCTTTACAATTTTCTACGTGAGAACGAGAAAGTCGCGGGACCGTGTACAAAAAAAAAAAGAGAGAAGAAAAAATTTTCGAGTGACAACGCGAGAGGGCATAACGGTACGCAACGCGTTCGTGGAGAACAATGATCGACCTCGAGACTTGGCTGACTTGGCGAATAAACTGAAATTGCACGGCACGACGAAGACTGACAGCCATCATGATTCCGTCATTCGCGAGGCCTCTTCATCAGAGACGATTTTCCGCCCATGTTCATTAAAGCATGGCCTAACTGTAGTTATATTTATACACGCGGAACGCATGGAAAAGCGTAATCACGTGCAGCAATTGATCACGCGAATCGCGGCGATTACGCCCTGCTCGATCTTTATTCTCCTGATTTCGTTCGAACCCATTGTCGCCAGAAACAATCATCTTGCGTTTCATTTGCAAATTTTATTGCCAGATTATGTCTCTCAATGCTTATTGGATCTATTTATTTAATATTTTATCGTCATTTTGTATCGTAATCTAGGTTCTATAAGTAGACTGCGGATTTTTATGCGTTTTATGGAAAATTGCAGAGATGTAAATAATGTATGTAATGAAAAATAAAATATTCGAAGTATTTGTTATTTATTAATATTTTATATTTAGTATATTATATTTAAAGTATAAATAATTTTCTACCGAGGTTCTATTTTTTTTTTCGTCACGTTCTTAAAAGTATTAATTTATATAAAAATTTACAGTCGAATTATAGCATAATATTGTAATAATATAAAAATATAATATATAACAATTATATATTAATACTATAATAATACTAATATAATTACTAATACTAATACTATAATACAATTATATATTAATATATATTAATACTATAATATATAACAATTATATATTAATACTATATTATTATATAAATATATAATAATATAGTATTAATATATAATATAGTATTATAGTATTACTTATTAATCGCATATAGTATTATAATAATAAATTTTTCATTTAAATTCTTTATAATTCTTTCATTTATATTCTTTGTTTTTCTCTACTTTTTTAATTATATAGTTCTGAAAATTTAAAAATGCATAGAAATCCGCAATAGAATTGTGTAATATAATTTTACGAAATTTTAAGAAATTTAAATATCTACAATATTATAGTAAATTATCGCTTGGTTCCTAATGGGTTTAACATAGTGTTAAAACGATATTTCAATTCTTTCTTTTTTTTTTCAATTTACAGCTCCTTGTTACTAAGTTAAGAAATAATCGTGATTTCTAATGTTTTAATAAAATTGGAGAGTCTGGACGAAATTTAATTTCGTCACAATACTACATAGATATTTATAATTTATACAGAATGAATCTAGGAACTAGACTGGACTGTAACTCTATTTCTACTATGAAGATGGAAAAATATTATAGAAATAAATTTTGCATTGTTTAAGAATAGCTATCATCGTGCAATTGCATTTGTTTTTTAAATGAAACTCGAAACTTTGTTTTTCATGAATTGATTCCTTTCGTGTCACTCTAAATGAAAGATATAATAAAAGAAAATGAAAATATTAGAGCACGATGTCAAAAATCTTTAAATACAGGAGAGCCTTTATTCTCATACTGTCTTATTTCTCATATTGTTAAAAATAAAGGAGATATTCAAATCTTCGGTCTTAAATGGGATACTCTGTATATTTTTAGATTTATTTCACTAATAATCAGTGTTCGTTGAGTCTTAGTATATTATTTAGATATAGGAGAGCCTTTATTCTCATACTGTCTTATTTCTCATATTGTTAAGGATAAAGGAGATATTTAAATCTTTGGTCTTAAGTGGGATATCCTGTATATTTTTAGATTTATTTCACTAATAATCAGTATTCGTTGAGTCTCAGTATAATATTTAGATATAGGAGAGCCTTTATTCTCATACTATTTTATTTCTCATATTGTTAAAAATAAAGGAGATATTTAAATCTTTGGTCTTAAGTGGGATACCCTGTATATTTTTAGATTTATTTCACTAATAATCAGTATTCGTTGAGTCTCAGTATAATATTTAGATATAGGAGAGCCTTTATTCTCATACTGTCTTATTTCTCATATTGTTAAGGATAAAGGAGATATTTAAATCTTTGGTCTTAAGTGGGATACCCTGTATATTTTTAGATTTATTTCACTAATAATCAGTGGTCGTTGAGTCTCAGTATAATATTTAGATATAGGAGAACCTTTATTCTCATACTATTTTATTTCTCATATTGTTAAAAATAAAGGAGATATTCAAATCTTCGGTCTTAAATGGGATATCCTGTATATTTTTAGATTTATTTCACTAATAATCAGTATTCGTTGAGTCTCAGTATAATATTTAGATATAGGAGAGCCTTTATTCTCATACTGTCTTATTTCTCATATTGTTAAGGATAAAGGAAATATTTAAATCTTTGGTCTTAAGTGGGATACCCTGTATATTTTTAGATTTATTTCACTAATAATCAGTGGTCGTTGAGTCTCAGTATAATATTTATAAAATTTTGAAATGTTTCATATAACATGTATAACGTATTCATAAAAAGTACTTGTAACCGTTGGAACATCTTCGTGAACAAATTAAAACCTTGAATAATATTTCTAACATTTCTTTAAAATTCTTACATTTCGAAACAGGAACACCGTGCAAATGAAAGTACAATTATTACATGCATAACAAAAAAAAAAAAAATGTGCGACTCACCCTCCATGACATATACAATGGACCCAACATCTCCTTCGCGTATGATGATTGAACCTGCCGAGAAAGTAACAGGATACATGCAATCCACGATCTCCCGGATTTGCGTTAGCTCCAGATTCTTCATGAAGTCATTGTCCAAAATGGCTGCTTTGATTAGTTCGCGAGATCTGCGAACAAAATGAAAAAGAAGATCAGACATCTTGTTCCGTTCAAGGCTTCCGTTTTAATCGTCAAAAGATTATTAGTAAAATACGAACGTCTGTGCAAACAGGAGACCGGTTTCGGTTGTTTCTGTAATACAGGGTGTTTTAATAAGAATTAGCACTTATTTCGGAGAGACGTGAGAAAAATCTCTATTCGCAAAGACTGTTCAGTTGCTTAAAGAGGCAGCTATAAAAAATACGGCAATAATAACTCTTTTTGTACGTGGAAGAGTTTCGGAGATTTCAAAGTCATTTTTTTTTTTTTTTTTAATGAAATCACGTGTCTTTTTAACACATTGATCTCTAAAGATGCTTCTTTCTTAATTCTGATCTTGAAGATCAAAGTTTCCCATTTACAACGAATCCTTAAAATTCGTACGATTTTTTTCACCAAGTACCTTTATTACAGATAAGATTTATTACAGATAAATTATTTATTACGGATAAAGTACACATTATTTATTACAGATATAGTATACATAATAAAACGAAATTATTTACATGTTTGAGACGAAAGGTAATAAGCTTTCAAAAATAACTTTTAATTTTCTGATAATTAGATAAATAATATGTTACGCGGAATTATAATATTCATTCATTTGAAAACATCATTCCAATAAAATGAAATAAATGAGAACTGTAATATATATAAAATAAAATAAACTTATATTATAAAATTATATTAAATAATTTAAAATAAACTTATAATATAAAACTATATTAAATAATTTAACAGTTGTAATAAATAAACTGAATTATTAGAACAAAGTCACAATTCTGTTAAAGTGACTTAAAACAGAAATGGAATCATTTAAAAGTTAAAAGTTCGATAAATAATTTTTATTTATAGGAATTAACAGTTTTAGTCGATCTCCGGAATAAACTCAGAAAATTGGAGATAAATGTTTTGTTGTAACGTGCTGAAACATCAGTGGAGAGAGTAGTATGTTAATAGGTATAGTGTAGCTTGTTGATTTTTATATTTATACTTATATTTAGGTTTGGAGTTAATGAAGCAATTCGACATCCAATTATTATTAAGAAATTCTTTCAACTTTTATTTACAAACTGACTTTATTTACAATTCTGTTCAATGACAAAAGATGGTTCCTGATTGATGATATTTGCAAAACGATGTCGAATTTTTGGTAGAAGCTTGCCCTCACACATGGATTTTCCGTTCAGACAAAATTTCTTTACTAAATGTTACAATGATTACTCTAACACTTGCAACATTTTGCAACAAGCTTTGTAACAATGTAAACATAAATATTTAACTATATAGCTACAGCTATAAACACTCTGTGTATTTTTACATTTCTACGTGCCACATATGCCAACGTGTTTTGTACATTTTTGCTCATTTAAGTTTCTCATGAATGCATAAAAATCCGCAGTCTAATTATTATGAGTAATCTGCAGATGTTTATGCAAATTCACATCTTCGAAATTATAGGTAATACTATACATTATATATAATATTACACATAATTACATATAATCAATAAACATTATGCAGAGGAAAGAATTTTATCAAATTATACTTTACATATTATAGAGAGACACTTTGGAATATATGCACATGAAATTTTTTCACTCTGACGAAAATTTCTCCTATAAAAGCATAAAAATCTGCTGTCTAATTACTATTAGAAATGTTGAAAGGTCAATTCGACGATAAAAGATTAAATGCAATTCGTACTATCGTCATTCTAAATAAACGCGAGAATGTGTGTGTGTGAGGTGTACCACACTATCTTCTTGTACTCTGTACTTGCTTAGTATACAATTTGCGGTGTGTAACAGGTGCAGCGTGATAAACATAGTTCGGTACTTTTGATGTTCCCTTTTGCTGAATAAACGCGATTATTATCATTGCAACGTCGGCTGTACATAATGTTAAATGTACATACGCAGACATCAAATGCGGAAATTGTCACAAAGATTCCTAGAATCTTTCTGATTGAGCTATCATATTTATTCGTTGAAGTCGACCAGAAGCAAGAGCAGAATTTATTGTCCCATAAACGTAAACAAAATAACATTCCAACTGAATTCGACGACAAAGTCATCCAGTCATTTTGCATTCGGTCATACAACAAATAATTTAAACATAATCATTTGATCATTTGATAAATAACTCGCATTTAATCATTTGATCATTCGATAAATTAATCATTTAGTCGATTAATAAATAAAAAAACATGAAATGAAAAGTACTCGTCGCGAAGCAAAATAATTTCTCAACTTAACGTTCCAACAAAGTCATTTAATCATTTACGAGATAATTTGCATTTAATGGTTTATTAAGTGTGCAAATTAATTCGTAGCCTTTATTTATCAATTGTAATTTGTTTCTTCAATGTTTTAAATAGAAAACTACAAGGTAAACGAATAATATGAATTACACAATTTCAAAAAGTGATCAAAAATCATAGATAAAATATGATTGGAAATTATGCGAATACAGACACAAAGAACAAATGGATGCTATTAACTACATAATGTCAAATACAGAACAGTGTTGTCCGATAGCATATCAGACTACCACACCGTAATTTCTTTGTGTTTTAATTGAAAAATGCATGTCTACACAATCGAAAGTAGATTTCAATTTTTCTGTAATGAGAAAACCAATTAATTTGTACATAAAATAGTGAATAACTGTGAAAAATGAAAGAAATAACTTTCCCTAATTTAATTTCACGATGAAATCGTTTAATCATTTAACAAATAATTTAATCATATAATCATTCAATTGCTTAATAAAACAATAATAAATATGAATAATAATATTTATATTTAAATATATAAATATTTATTATGAATAATAAAAAGGATATCAGTCGTGTAGCAATTTGAATGATTTTTCAATTAACATTATTTTAACATTGCACGCATTGGTCGTGATCTCTCATTTAATATTTAAACGATGAAACGAAACGGAAGAATGGAGAGTTTAAAGAGTGCAGCTTTTAGAAAGTTGCGCAAGAGCTCACCTTACAACGAATTGAATAGGGTTGCCGATGAAAGAGGTTGCTTAAGAAACAACACAAGTTAACGAAGCCACGTGTCGCGAATTAAAAATAGCCTGAATGTAACACCGTGTCACGTACTTTCGCAGTGAATGCGATTTGTATAGGTGAAACCGGTGACTGGAAGTTGCGCAAGCAACCAAATTTCACTCTTAATAATAGTTACAGCCATGATCGTTGAGTCATCGATCTCCCTATACGGCCTTCAAATCAACAACAATGATAGATTAGCGCAATAGTAGTACAGAATATTGAGTTAGGATACAATCAACTGAACATACGTCAATTTTGATCATTAACTATACGACTCCTTTCTTATATTGAGGTTTATAATAAATGCGACAAACGATGAACAAACTGGATATATATTAATCACTTTCCAATCGATTTGAATAATACCTGCCAAATTTCAAATACTTAAAGAAAAACGAGAATTTTATTATTATTTTATAGATATTAAATGATGATCTTTTTCACATTTGTTTATTGTAGAATAAAATATGTAAATTAGATACAGAAGCCCGTCAAACATTTAAATGTGTACTTATTATTATTATGATTATATGAATGATTTTAAATTGCGTAAGATTTTGTTTTGATTTATCTATATCTTTAAACAAATGGGGAAAACATTTTTAATATTCTAGAAATAGTATAATTTCAACTAATTAATTAATTGTTAATTAAAATCTAACTAATTAAGTAATTGTTAATTAATTGTTAATAGTCAGTAATTGTTAATTAATTGTAAATAAATAGTCTACACATTTTGATTTTAATTAACAATTAATTAACAATTAAGTTAGTTAAATAAAATTTTTAAAGTTAATTGAAACCAAAATGTGTAGACTTGTAACCGACTACAGTTTTATATAAATTCATATTTTCCAGAATATAATTTAAAAAAATAGTAGAAAATTGTTTTACGTATTATTGAGAGCACTATACTTTTCGTTAATTCTTTAGAAAATTACGTTAGAATATTCCTAACCTATACATTCAAACAAAGAACAAAAACTGACAAATTGTAACTTGACTATCCAAGTCGAAATAGGTTAAGTTTTCTTTAAATGTAAGGCCAACAATAAACGATTGGAAATTGCATTAGAATTTACTGAATTTACATACTCAAAAGTTAAAAAAAACTCATTGTCAGAATATTTATGGTTTCT
>NW_025110547.1:52360-181960 GCF_011392965.1 Frieseomelitta varia
ACTGAATTTACATACTCAAAAGTTAAAAAAAACTCATTGTCAGAATATTTATGGTTTCTGAACTTAGTTAAATTATGACTAAGTAACTGAAAATTACGATAGAATATTCCTAACTTATACATTCAAACAAAGAACAAAAACTGACAAATTGAAACTTGACTATCCAAGTCGAAATAGGTTAAGTTTTCTTTAAATGTAAGGCCAACAATAAACGATTGGAAATTGCGTTAGAATTCACTGAATTTACATACTCAAAAGTTAAAAAAAACTCATTGTCAGAATATTTATGGTTTCTGAACTTAGTTAAATTATGACTAAGTAACTGAAAATTACGATAGAATATTCCTAACTTATACATTCAAACAAAGAACAAAAACTGACAAATTGAAACTTGACTATCCAAGTCGAAATAGGTTAAGTTTTCTTTAAATGTAAGGCCAACAATAAACGATTGGAAATTGCATTAGAATTTACTGAATTTACATACTCAAAAGTTAAAAAAAAAACTCATTGTCAGAATATTTATGGTTTCTGGAACTTGATGATTATTTGAGCTAGATTAGTTAAATTATGACTAAGTAACTGAAAATTACGTTAGAATATTCCTATCTTATCATTCAAACAAAGAACAAAAACTGACAAATTGAAACTTGACTATCCAAGTCGAAATAGGTTAAGTTTTCTTGAAATGTAAGACTAACAATAAATGATTGAAAATTGCGTTAGAATTCACTGAATCTACATACTCAAAAGTTAAAAAAGAACTCATTGTCAGAATATTGTGGTTATATTTCTGAAACATGATGATCACGTCAGGTTAGGGCTTAGGTTAAGTTACAACTAAAATTATAGTTAAAATGCTCCTAGTCTATACGTTCAAACGAAGTGCAGAAAAACTGACGAACCTTCTCAGTTTGTAAAACTTGACGATTACCCCGGTGTCTTTGGTAAGTGGTTCCGCCGAGATCGCCTGTCTTTTGGCTCTCTGAGCTGGGCCGATACCGCCGGATGACAAACTGAAATCGACAATTTGCCGAAATTTGTCGATCTCATTTTGGAGGTGTTGGATTGTGATATCTCGTTCCTGCACAGCCTTTTCCAACAATTCGATCACCTCTTCGCGACGTCGAAGCGTTGCTGTCCTCTCGTAGAGCAACCGTTTCAGATCTCGTATCGAATCCATCATCGGTAGGCCCCCCGCCGATCGCTTTAATTTCACTTTAGTTTAACCTTGAGATCTTCTCGTTCAAGTCGTTTCCACGTGTCATGCACTGAGATTCCGCGTTCTCGTTTACTGTCGTGTATTTGATCACCAATTTGTATTTCCACTTCCACTGTTGGTTTTTGTCTCTCATTGGATCATACTTGGCGCGCCGTTGCAATTTTCAAAACGATTGTTTTCTCCCTAAAATATCTTTCAGTTAGCAAGGTTCCAGAGTTGAATCTTCTTCTTTTTTTTCAAAGTGTTTTTCTTCCCTGCACCTTTGAGTTTTATTGTTTTGCAATTCCTAAGGAACAAACGTTTGGCCCTCCCCCTTTCGCAAGATTCGAGTGTTCGAAGGTGTTAATCGTTAGAGATATTAAGATTATTTTATTTCAAACGCGAAAGTATCTGTCAAACTTTTAACCTTTGAACGAAATATTTTGATTTCCAACATTTCGGCAATATTTGTTTATTTGTTAGTGAAAGTTATATAGATGTAAGTAAATTAGGACAAAAGATACAATAATAATTTTTATCGACGAAAGCTTATTAGAAGTCTAATAGAGTGTCGGAGACCGGCAAATCTACCTAAAATCTACTTTTACGATAACGAGCTATTTTAAAACTGACATTGAGAGAGTGTGAACGTGTATCATGCTACCTCGAAATCAAACGCTGATAAGTATTTCAGACACTGTTTCACATTAATTATATTTCCTTTGTCGCTTTGAATGATTCAATTATTTCATAAACACAGCGAGAGCTCTGATTATTATTAAAATAAAACGATAAGAAATTTTTTCTTCTTTGTATCATGCAAAAGAGAGAAAAAATATACATATTATTAATCATTTGATAAACATAATGAAAGAAATTTCGTTACTATAAAACAAAATCTAGTTAACCCTCGTTAGTATTTAATTGTTATTGAAACAAACTCTAGTTTAAAAAAGGAAAGTAAAAATCAACTTGCTGTTAAAATAAATCAAAAAAATAATTAAGAATAAATATTAGAAATATTACGAACACGATATTACAACTAGCACATACGTATCATTTCACTGAAATATTATAAATAAATATATAGATTCTATTAATCAACTAACGACACGATGTGCAACCATTTATTAAGAAAGATTAAAAGACAAAAAAATTGAGTGTCTTGGAAGACGACGTAAATACATTTTAGTTTTTGCGTCAATTTGTTCGAACAACATGCTAGGTATTGCAATTATATAATGGCAATTTTCGAGCGTCGTTCTTCGAGCTCCTCGATGGAATCGAAATACGTATACTCATTCAAAATTGAACAATGAAACGAAATAACAATGAGCCACATTTTTATCGACACGTCTGTGTCTAGCAAGTGTTCTTCTTGAATTGTAACTAAAAAAAAAAAAGAGAAAAAAAAATCGAATAGAGTTTATTTTCGAATTACTGTTTTCTAATTTAACATCAGAGTGATCGATAGGATCATTCAATTCCACGAGGCACCTTTCTGATCTAACAGATCGTAACAAATTTTCACTCGCGACCCGACTTTCAATTCCAAATGTTAAAACTTAAGATTCCAAGAAATGTTACACTCGCGTAACGTCATTCTTTCACCGATCCTCCCGATTGCTCAAAGTACTATTAACAACGAACGAAAAAAACTTGAAGAGTTTAATATAAATATCGATTTGATCGACCGATCGCGAGAGACAGAGACGCAGAACCGTCACTTGGAAGAGTCTCCGTCAAACTGACAAGAAAGACCGTGGATTTGCCCGAAAGGACTCCGATGCTCTTTGAACGGTGATGATCGTCGATTAGCGTGAGGTCGTACGAGAAAAGGGGTTGACTTAATTGTATGTTAATACAGGGTTAACGTGACTAATGTTCATGTAATGGCGCTCTGGAAATCAATGTGAAATTCTGTTCCCGTGATTAATAACCAGAGTGCAAGGTCAAAGGAATTTCTAATCCGATTAAGTCTCCTTGCATTTATTAAGTTTATTAGATATTGTGACAATTATTAACATGTAATATATAATATAGTATTAATATGTAATATATAATAATTATTAACATGTAATATATGATATAGTATTACGTAAGTATCAGTAGCTATTATTAATATGTCATATATATACGTGTGTGTAATATATATTATGATGATAAAATTCCGTTTTCATGATTGATAACTGTCGAATAAGAGAAAGAATTCAATTCTTAAGATTCTCTTAATAACGTTTATTAATAACTGTTAATATATAAAGTGTGCAACATAATGTTACATAATATTAATAATTATTACTACTGTGATGTGGAATTCTGTTTTCCATGACCGATAATCGAGCAGTAAAAAGAAAATAATTTCTAATTCATAGAACTTTCTCATATTTATTGATAATTAGATATTAGTAATTAAATCACTCTACAAATGATTATACAAATCAATAATATTTTATAAATTACATATTACTCTGAATAAAATACTGTAAATTATTAATAATATCTTAATAATAAATAGATATTTTTAAGTATTTTGATAATAAATTAATACATTATATGTTATATTTAAAATTTAAATTATTATATAATAATTATTATAATATATAAAAATTATATAATTATTATTAATAATAAATTAATTATGTAATAATTATTATTATAATATATATAATATAATATAATATTACTATTATATTATAATTATTATTATAATATATATTATTAATATATATTATTATAATACATATTATATTATATATTATTTTAATACATATTAATATATATTATTATAATTATTATTATAATATATATTATTAATATATATTATTATAATACATATTATATTATATATTATTTTAATATATATTAATACATATTATTATAATTATTATTATAATATATATAATTATTATATAAAATTTAATTATTAATTATATAAAAATTTATATTGATATATACATATATGTATATGTTAAAAAAGTAAATAATTGTTAATAAATTTAAGATGATCTCAAGAATTGATTTACAAATTCTTTTCCTCGTGTATTCAAAATATCACGTCGATAATATTTACAATATTATGTATTACTAATAATTATTATTTATAATTCATTTGCGTTCCACTACGAAATCACCATCAATTTCTCTTAATGAAATATAATAAGTTTCTATCTAGAGCCACACACGACTCGAATTAAAAGGAAATTAGTAGATCATTGATGTAGACTACAGATATTTATCATCGGACAGATTAATCGATGTTAACTCACGGTATTTTCCATTTGATATATTCAATGACGTAGACATTTCGTATAGAAATTAATCAACGTTGTAATATCAATGTGCGATTAATCATTTAATTTATAATTGCTTTGTCATTTATTATTTTGAAGGCAACGAGAGTAGGTAAAGTCGTTTCACGTGAACGTGAAGAGAAATAATTGGAAGAGTCGACGACTCGATCAGAATTAATAATAGTTTAAATTATTCTCTCCTTTTTTTCTACTTTCTCTCTAGAGTCTGTAGAATTTATCGAATACAAACATTTTACACTAGAAACAATATTCATTCGATTAATTATTCATTAGATCTATTCATTGGATTTAAAAAAATAATCTACGAATGTTGTATCCTCTATCATTTTTATTTTTCTCAAAATCGCCTAATTGTCTCTTCTATGTAATATAATGTACACACTCTTGTTCAAACGAACTTAAAAGGAACATTGACTTTTAACAAACATATGCTTCAATTACGATATCTGATACTATTTCAATTTTATTTAACAAGTTAATTTAAATTTATTTAACAAGTCATTGAACATGACTGTGATGATTTTGATACATAATAAACTAATTATACAGAGTGTGAACAATTATACAATATAATATAACAGTTAAATAACAATATGAATAATATTAATATTATAACTAGAACCAGAGTGTGATCGAAATAAACAATTTATAATTTTTTAAAATAGTTCTGCAGATTTGCAATGTTGGATTTTTAAAGAATTGAATGATTTTTTAAAAAAATCTTTATAGTGTATATTTATGTTAATTTTCAGAGTTTTATTATATTAATTACATTCGTTGACTTATAACTGCAATATTCCTACTTCTCTAAAAGCTACAAAAGTTGTTTCGTCTGTTGGGTGCAAAAATTGATTTAGTGTCTTTGCATTGAATTTGAAAGTGAAAATCGTCGTATTAATAACGCATGTGTATACATCTATTCCATTTTTAATCAGAGATTTCTTAATAACAATTTAGATGTATCTTCACACGAAAATTAGAAATTAAAAAGTTCGAGAGAACTTGAACAATTATCAAATAACAAAAACAATGCAAGAAACAATTTAAAATCTAATAATAACTAACGGAGTGAGCAAAATCGACAAACGAATGGAAATAACGTGTTATCTAAACAGAATGAATTTCTACGCTTAATAAAGAGCAAAAGTCTCCAAATTTCTGAATCTGGGAAGTCCAACATTAACTTTTCACCATTTTCACTATTTTTTCCAGACACAAACGCATTTTACACTATCGCCAATGTCCACTGAATCGACGAAAAACGATGATACACACCGTCTCGAAGGTTGAACGCGAAACTGACCGGAAAGGACGAATGTCGAGGAGAGATCACGGTCGCGTAGAGAGACAGACTAACGAATGACTCCGCGCACGGTCTATTTTTGAGATATTAATCGCGACTCGCGCTTCCTCGAACTTAGAACCATACATACATACGCACACTGCGCTACGCTAATCGGCACGTCGACCTGATGGCGGCGACGTATGTCGAAAAAAAAAGGCCCCTTTCACCTAGCTGTCGTTGCTCGTCTAGCATTCGTGTCATTTCACGGCTATCGCCTCGCGAATTTCACCCATTTTCCTGGATCACCCTCGATCGAAACTCACGACTCGAGATTGCAACGAGTCATGGATACGTTATGCGACGTTATGTGACTTGAAAGATACTTGCGCTATCACGGGTGAGTATCCCATCGGAATTCAAATGAATCTTTCTCAGCTTTAACACTTTTAGCGCTGGACGATAAGTCCAACTACTGATTGCGGACCGTAACGAGTGACCGAACCGTGTACAACAAATTCGTCGCTTTCTTTTATCGTTTTGAACTCGTCGCGGTACGGCATCACTGGATAGAAATTACTAAGAAGTAATAAATTTGTTACCTGTTTAGCCTGGGTTATACTTAAATATTATTAAAACTGAGAAAATATTGCAATTTTGGGACAAAAGAATTCTCGACGTGCGTGGCACGTCATTTCAAACGCAACAGGTTAGTCACAACGTGCACGGTCGACAGATATTGATGAAAATAATATGTAAAAGAATGTAGTAGTTAGTAAGATAAGAATATGAAAATTATAATATAATATAATATAATAATTATAATAATATAATTATAATATAATATTGTAATATATTATAATATAATATAATATAATATAATAATTATAATATAATATTGTAATATATTATAATATAACAATATTTTAATATAATATATAATAATTATAATAATATAATAATATAATTATAATATAATATTGTAATAACTAGGTGGAAAATTTTTAGAATTTTGGAACTAAATGTGTGCTTCTAATCGTATTGGAAAGGTAAGATTTTGTAAAGTATTGGCTATTTATTAAAAACGAATATGAAATTTGAAAGTGCAGAGAATTAACAGCAGGAGAGTCGCAACTGTTGAAATATTAAAAATAACGTTAAAAAAAATATATATAGAACAAAAATATAAAGATTTCAATAGAATTGAAAATTAGATGTCCAATATCTACATCGTTCAAAAATTTTAGGATCAGAGATCGCACTATAAGTTCCAATGACAACAGAGTTGTGAAAATAGATAGAGATAGAGAAAAATAGAGTAGACTTGAAAATAAAAGTTTCAGTTCGAACAGAATTTGCACAAAAGTATAAGAATGAAAATTTTTCTGTCACAAATAATCTTTTTCATTAATGTTAAAAAAACATTCTCGATCGCTGTAACAAATACTGAATGCCTGAACAGTGTTGCAACAGTATTAATACAGTGAATACAGTTAAATTCATGTTCTGAATTCGTTATGTATTCGTAACATTTACATAAATAATTCACAGTTTAAAACTGGTTTGTGTTTCTGTTTGGAATTAACTATTAGGAGGCTAAGGACAAAACTGAATACATAATACTTGTAAACCAGTGTAATATCTATGTTTCGATATCTATGCTAACAATTCAATTTAAACTTTCGATAACATGTTAGATAAAAGTTTAGTATTTTATCGTTAAATAAAAGTTTAGTATTTTAACTTGTGGCATCTTCTTTAATAAATGTTTCAAAATAATTTGTTTCCACGGAATTTTTATTCTAAAAAATATATATATATATATATATATATATGTTTTATAAAATATATATATATGTTTTATAAAATTTAAAAAAAATATATATATAAAATCTATAAAATATATTATTATATCATTATTGTGCACTATTATATTATTATTGTAATATTTTATTGTTACAATTATTATTACAATAATAAGACATTATATATTATTGTTTTATAATACTATTTTGTATTTTATATTTTGATACATAGCATAAAATATTACTTAATTTTCCAATTTTGAAACAAACAGAGCATTTACCATAAAGCATTTATCATTCAAAAATTTGGAGCATCCTTTGCTTCTTGGATGAAATTAATTTTATCACTTATGTAATATAATAAGAATATTAATTTAATACTATATAAATTTTATGTTATTAATACTAATATCATAAGAATCTAATATAATAAGAATTTAATTGTGAATATAGATAATTGTAGTTCCAATAGTTCAAGATGGCAACATCATAAATAAAATATTACTTCATTCACAAAGATTATCATTTCTTTAGAAACTCCAAAGTTTTGTGTAGGATTGTACATAGGGAGCTGATTCTACGTGAAACAATAGATCAAAAAGTGAAAGTAACATTTTCTCGTTTAAAGTTTCGTTTCCGAGGAAGTCAAGTTTGAAAGTTTGTCAGAGTTATTGGCAATTTAAATTTGGCCAAGTTCAAATAATCCATCAAATTCAACGTGCGAAAATACGTCGGAGATGAAACGAAAACTTTTCCCTGAGAACGTTTCGTTTCCGACAAAATTAAATTTTAAAATCTAGCAAGCGTGCTGCAGCACACGTGCCTGGAAAATTCTTAAAAATACAGATTTTTACTCTGTATTCTTTACTTTATATTTTTACACGCAGAATTCTCTGGAATTAGTCAAATTTGATGTTAGTACATTGATAATAAATTAATTTCTATTAATAAATCTATCGATTTTAGTATAGTAAATAATATCAATTTAATATTCTGATATCAATTTTAAATAAATATTTAAACAAGATTTAATAAAATAAAATAAAAAGTTAGAAGTTAAAAATAAAATCTAATTTAATTTTTATGATATAATGATAATACATTTATATGATATTTTCAAACTCGGTTTTCCCTTGAAATAAAATTTTAAATTTTGTAAAAAATTTGCCTCGTATCATGATATTTCAGAGGCATCCTACATATCTACGATTAAACAATGAAAAAATTCATTCAACGTCGTCATCTGTCACGTTTCAGTTGTGTGCGCGATTTTCTTCGCACCTCATCTTTTCTCGTTTTTTCTCTTTACGCCGACAAGAACGATGTAGGATGGCTGAATGAAAATTATCGACTCTAAAAATACCAACTTATTACATTAGTATCCTTATTAAAAAAAAAAAAAAAAAAAAACCGCAAAGATTTTCTCTCTGAAGTCGTCACGCGTAGAAAAACCATAAATTCGTAACGTTTCTCGTTTCGAAAAATTACAGAAAGCAATCGGTTGTGAAATACAACGACGGAAGAAGTACGAACGTATGTTTAAATTCTGTAATAACAAACGTCGGCCTGCAATTTAATGTAATATCAGTCTTTAGATGGCTTACGCGATATTATACCGGGACAGGGCAATCTATTACGCGGTGTTACGTCACAGTAGACCGTTTTAAAAAGATAAGATTGATGACTTAATTAGAATGCAGTCTTTCGTACAAGCAGCGACACGAAATGATAGACGCGGCGTCCCTTTATTTTTAGAACGATTATATTAGAACGAGGAAACGAGGGTTGGTCATTTTCGTGAAAAGAGATATCAGAGTCAAAGAAATAAAGAAATTTGATGATACAATGGATTACAGACACTTTTATTCGCACATTTTAAAAATTATTCTAAGTCTGTTTCACGTCTATATGAATATCTAAATAAAAGTTACAAATTGGTCATTTTAACCATTTTGGTAGTTTTAGCTCAACTGTTTTCCATAATAAACGCAGCACAGTCGCGACAGATTATTTCTTAAGCATTATTCTCCTGCAAACGCGAGAGTTCTATTTATAGGTTGTTAACAACTGCGGAGTTCCATACGTTTATGAAAAATTGAAGAAATGCATACAATATGTAAAAATATATATACGCACGTGTGAAAATATCGAGGTAGAGTTATTGTAATATTATAATATTATAATATTTTTATAATATTATATATTATGTTTATTTTTATTATATTTATTATTTTACAATATTTTTATAATATTGTATATTATATTTACTTTTATTATATTTGTTATTTTATAATATTTTTATAATATTATACATTATATTTATTTTTATTATATTTGTTATTTTATAATATTTTTATAATATTATACATTATAATATTATAATATTTTTTCGATATTATATCGAAGGTAGAGTTATTATAATATTTTAATAGAGTTATTATATTATAATATTTTTTCAGCTGTTATGATATTTTTAGGTAACAGAAACAAATTTTTATTTGGATTCTATTTTTTTCTTTTTTTTTCAACTCGCAAGGATATGAAAATGTATGAATATCCGCTGTCTATTAATAATATTTGAGAGTTATTGAACCCTCGATTGAATTGAAGTATTGAGTCATAGATTATCAGAACAGTTTAATTTTAGGCTCGACTAAAATAAAGGTGAATATTTTTGTGATCGTTACCGCGAGTATTTTAATTTCATGATTATCGACGAAAATAACACTGTCATTATCAGACTGTGAATTTTTATGCATTTAGGTATGAGAAATTTGGAAATGAAAGAAATACAGATAATGTTTAAAAATACATGAAATATTTAAAGTGCGCTGCTTCTTAACAATAGTTTATTCATACTTTTATTTTATTATTTTATTTATAATTATACAGACGAAATAATTTTCTATTTAAGGTCCACATATATTCGAAATTAATACTAATATACTGATAATGTTAATTTATAGTTAGTAATAACATTAGTATAACATTAATGTTAATTTATAATTAGCAAATTGACATCACCATCAAAATAATCAATTTATAATTTTTGTTCGAAATTTTATAAACATATGAAACAGTGTGTTTTTTGACTGTTTTAAATGACTCTTCGTAAAACGTGAAAATAGAAGCCAGTGTTGTACAATATTCGGATTGTATTATAAAGTTTTTCTATTTTATTATTTTAATAACACTGATGGAAATTTTATGCTTCTAGTGTTAATCATTTTTTTAAAAATATTTTCTGCAAATTGCATAAACATGATAGCAAATTGCTTCTTCTCGCTTCGATATTTCTCTTTATAGCTACAAGCTCGATAGGGACATAATAAAGATTCTTTCTTTATTTCTGATAGTCTCAATTTATCAGTAGATAAATATAGATTTTAGATGATTCATAAGGTTTATAATTGTTGTTGTAGGACAATGTTTATCCGATAGAATCATAGTATAGACTATAGTATGACAATGAACAAATGAGATACCATACTTTTTTTACGATATAAATATAATTACATATATAGATTATGTATTTATAAGGATGAATAGTTTGTTAAAAAAAGTTGAAACCAAGGAGAAGTTAGTACTTTTATTCTTATCTTTTAGTAGTCTTTTATATATATAAAATATATAAAAATTAATAAATTATAAATTTTTATGCATTTATAAGAAATTTTTAAGTGCAACATTCCACAAAATGCACGTAATATGAAAAAATGTATGATAAATATATGAAATAATATGCGAAATATAATATAATATATGACATTATATATGATATAATATATTATACAACACTTAACATATAAAACAATTTCCTACCAAAATTGTATATTTTTAATTATTAGCAATTTTTAAAATAAAATATGTATGAAGATACGCAGTCTAATTACAATTATTATTTCACAGACTTAATAATAATTATTACCTAACGACTAATTAATTACATATAAATATCTAAATAAGTGAGACAAAATTTTATAAAGAGGCAGTGCGCTTTCTCTTTAAAAAAAAAATATTGATATCTAATGCATTTGGAACTGGTGAGATGGCAATATATTATTCGTCCCAACTACATAAGTTATGAGCAATTATACGCTGTTATTTCTTCTTTTTTTTTTCTTACGAAACACTACGGAAAAGCGAATCATTGAGAAGAAATTACGGCTATCGAGTCTATATGAACGATTAGCCAGACAAGAGACGAATGCAATTACGTGTTGCTATTTTTAGAAACGTGTATCTATATCTTCGTTTTTATACATGATATCGCGAAACAATCTGTTTGAAATCAGGACTTTTAAATTCAGAAATTAAATTATTGTAGGAAATTCAACCAGGAAGGTATCAGCTGTTCATTTCAAGAGTCAATTTCGGTACGAGAGAATTTAATTTAATTCATTTTATTAACGAAGAGAGATTCTCTATTAAAATGCAGACGATATTTATTTTCTAAATAATTTTTACTTTCTTCACTTTCTTCATAATCTTTACATGTACAATCAAATTTAGATAATGAATTTGTGGAACATTATAAATATGTATGTACATGAAAGAAAAAGGAAATTTTTATTGCAAACTAAATGATTACAAGTAATTTATGTTATAAATAATTATTCGCATTAGAACTGTGTTAAAAGATACGACAGATGTAGTACCGAATGAAATGTTATCAAGAGTATAATTAATTCATTAATAATTTTTAAATTAGTACTTAGTAACAAAATTAATCGTTATTTATTGAATCATTCGATGAATAACTATCACCAATCATTTAATGAATAACTATCTATTTGCTAACTAATAAATAAATAATAACTACTAAATTAATTAATTAATAATCGTTAATCACGATTAAATAATTTGATTTCACGTCAAACATAACCTCCAATTATTAGTCAAATTGCGTTTTGCTCAACTATACCTGCAATATTTAAAAACATTTCTGTCATTTAATAGATAACTAACTATTTTCTAACTAACAAATAAATGATAAATGAATTAATTAATAATCATTAATCATGATTTAATAACATGATTTCACATTGTCAACATAACCTCCAATCATTAGTCAAGCTACGTTTTGCATAACTTTGCTTTTAATATTTAAAAACATTGCTATCATTCAATAAATAACTAACAAGTAAATAATTACTAAATTAACTGATTAACAATCATTAATCACGATTAAATAACTTGATTTCACGTCAAACATAACCTCCAATCATTCAAGTTGTGTTTTGCTCAACTATACCTTCAATATTTAAAAACATTTCTGCCATTTAATAAATAACTAACTATTTTCTAACTGACAAATAAATAACTACTAAATTAATCAATTAATAATCATTAATCATCATTTAATAAATAACCTGATTTCACATTAAACATAACCTCCAATCATTAGTTCAAGCTGCGTTTTGCGCAATTTCGCCTCCATTCGAAAACATTTCTATTCACCAACGTTTGTTCGAGGTTACACGAAGCTGATCGTGAGTTACTCGATACGACCCATAATTGCGACCTCTGATCACGAGTTCTGGACACGGATCTCCATAAAGAGTACCAATTTGCGTTTCATAAACTCCGTGCTCTGCACAAAAAAAAAAAAAAAAAAAAAACACTGGCACTGTTCCGACGAGGGTGTACGTGGTCTCGAAACGGAAGACCTTGCCTCGTTTTTTTTTCTTCTTCGATACCGCGTCCACGACCGCGTACATAACACGACGATCGTGTGTTTGTTTGCACGTAGCCACAAGATCCTTCGAATACACCGTCGGACCATTCGCGGAACGTGACGTTTGAATTATTTAAACAACGTCTGCCGAAACCTTCGCGTTTCCGTTTCGTAATCGCGGCGCCGCGTGCGCACAAATGGGGATGCTAGGGAAAATTCGTTTTGCAATTAATTTCGTATGACACAGCGATAGTTAGCGTTAGTGTTGCGCGAATTGAAATCATCGTGCACGCTTTCTTAACTAGTCGCAGCTAATCTCGGTAAGTTTTCTAACTTCGACTACCGTTTTTTTTTTTTTCTTTTTTTTAATGAAAGGCTCATTTTACCAGTAGAACAGATCTTAGATCTTGTTGCTTTTTAAAGAAGAAACGTCATATTGAAACAATATTAATAGTCAAAATTGGGAAAATCCGCTGAACTAGAAATTTATCCTAATTTCGTTTTCTAGTGTCACCAATTCGCAGAGTTCGTGAAATTTTTCATTTCATTTATATTCAAAAATTTAATTTTCATTATATTCAAAAATTGAATATAAATTTCATTTATATTCAAAAATTCAATTTTCATTATATTCAAAAATTGAATATAAATTTCATTTATATTCAAAAATTTAATTTTCATTATTAATTTTCAATGAAAAAAAGCATTATTTTAATCGCAATCAATTGTTTCTCTCTTTCTTATATAGTGAATACAACAAATACTTATTTTCGAATGTAATAATACCAGTGTATCAAGTATTGATAAATATTGGTGTTGCATTAACATTTTTCCATTTTTATAAATTTTAATTGTTACATTAGAAATTTGTTGCATACTTTTTCGAAATAATATGGACAAAAATGTATCGATAGAAATTTTTCTGGATAAAATGGAAAAATCAGACGGGCTAGATCTTTGCAATGCAATGATCAATAATTCTCATTCATACGTTTGAAATGAATAATTTCAATATATATATATATACTCGTCAAATAAATTTTCGAAGTAATATTCTATTTCAATTACTATTTTAAATATTCTTCATCTCGAACGAGGCCAATTGGATTGTATACGTTTTTTTTTTTTTTTATAAAGTTATAGCAGCTCAAAATATAAACAATCTTTCATCGAGTGTGCTTTCTGTATAACCTGGCTCTACTCTGATTTATTGTAAACGTAACACGATTTCGGAAACGATCAAGATCGTGGAAACGAATGGAAATTTCATTTCGAGCGAGATCGTTTCTCCTTCGGTTACCGATGCGAGATCTCGAGTTGTCGAATCACCGAGAATGCAGGCGTCGAGGTTCGTCGATTTACTTCGTCAAACGTTGAAACGAGGAGGCGTGGTCCATCAATATAAAACGGTTAAATTAATCTCGTGCACGCGACGTATCCGTCGCGATCGGGCATCGGCGTAGCCTTATGGAGTTTCGTTCGAAAAATATCGAAATAACGACAGAAATAAATGGATTGGGATATTTTCACGAAAGGAACGATTCTGCAAAAACTCGCGGCTAATCGTAAAAATCCTGGTAAATAGTAATTATATTATGAATTACTATTATATTTATTGGAATTAGTTTTATTATTATTATATTATGAATTATTATTATATTTATTGGGATTAGTTTTATTATTATTATATTATGAATTATTCTTATATTTATTGGGATTAGTTTTATTATTATTATATTATGAATTATTATTATATTTATTGGGATTAGTCTTGTTATTATTATATTATGAATTATTATTATATTTATTGGAATTAGTCTTATCATTATTATATAGAATTATTATTATATTATGAATTATTATATTTATTGGGATTAGTCTTGTTATTATTATATTATGAATTATTCTTATATTTATTGGGATTAGTCTTGTTATTATATTATGAATTATTATTATATTTATTGGGATTAGTTTTATTATTATTATATTATAAATTATTTTTATATTTATTGGGATTAGTCTTGTTATTATATTATGAATTATTATTATATTTATTGGGATTAGTTTTATTATTATTATCGACTTCGAGAGTTATGGTATTTTTTAAAATTCATCTAAAAGCGAACGATCGTGACAAATGAACTGACGTGATAAAATATTTCGTTGATGTGTCACCGTTTTGCAATAGTGAACTAAATGTATCGAATTAATAACGAATTAAATTCAAAATTGTTTATTACTTGTTTTGACAAATCGCTGATGGATGAATTATTTTTTATTTCATTCGAAAATCAACTGACGAGCTATTGTTGTTTAATTTATTTAAAAGTAGGTTAGCATTTTAAATTGAAATAGAGAAAGATAACGAGGTAAAAATATGTGTGAAAATTCATAACTGATCGGTAGTTTTTTATTTTATTTAAAAATTAGCTAACGAGTTATTTTGTAATTCTTGCACAAATTCAGATTTTACATATTTTACATATTTTTACATATTTTTAAATTTTTATGACCGTAATTAGGGAAAATTGATAATTGTTTCATCTATCAATTTCAAGGATATATTTTTACATATTATTCATATTAAATTTCCAACAAATGATAAAAATTCATAACTGAAATAATCCGAAAAATTTTTTAACGAGCTTCTTTCCAATTTTCTTCTTGAATTGGCTATTGTACAGAAAATTGAAACGAGAAACCTAATTATAAGAAACTGGTAACGAAGTACAAAAAAATACTTGTAAAAATTTATTATTGATCGATTGGTAATTTTATCTGAAAATTGACCAATAAGTTATTTTTCTTTTAACTTCTTTTACTTAACAGAGGAAGATAATGAACTTTCAATGAAAATTCATTATGATCGATTGTGAAACAAATTATTTTTACCTTAACAATCACGTTACTTTTGACGGGCTAGCACTTTGAAAGGAACGATTGGAAATAAAAATGAAGCAAGTGGAAAACTGTTCGAGTGTTCTTTCATTCCGTCGCCACCCTCGCCGCGCCGCGATGACGAAAACGGTTAATTAATTGACCGCCAAGGTTGAATCGGACTCTGTTCGATGAACTGAAGAAAGATTTTATTGCAGCGCCGATGTTTCGGCTGTTATCCAGATCCTGAACGTAAAAGAAGCATTCGAAAAAGGAGAAAAAAAATTGAAAGTCTCACACAGCTGAATCGTTTTTGTTGTTTTGTTCCATCAGACATATATTTAATTTAATTTCTAATCACAACACAAAGGAACATTTAATCGATTAAGCTGCAAGTATCGAAATCTCTAACCAAGCTCGTATATATCCTACGATTTCGTTTCTAGTCACAGAACGAAGTGACGAAATAAAATTTACACGAAATGAAATTTTCTCAAATGTGAATACACGCATGGAAGTTAAAGAATAATTCTATATAATAACAATAAGACTAACCCCAATAAATATAATAATAATTCATAATATAATAATAATAAGACTAATCCCAATAAATATAATAATAATTCATAATATAATAATAATTCTATATAATAATGATAAGACTAATCCCAATAAATATAATAATAATTCTATATAATAATACTAAGACTAATCCCAATAAATATAATAATAATTCATAATATAATAATAACAAGACTAATTCCAATAAATATAATAATAATTCATAATATAATAATAACAAGACTAATCCCAATAAATATAATAATAATTCATAATATAATAATAATAAAACTAATCTCAATAAATATAATAATAATTCATGATATAATAATAATTCTATATAATAATAATAAGACTAATCCCAATAAATATAATAATAATTCTATATAATAATAATAAGACTAGTCCCAATAAATATAATAATAATTCATAATATAATAATAATAAAACTAATCCCAATAAATATAATAATAATTCATAATATAATAATAACAAGACTAATCCCAGTAAATATAATAATAATTCATAATAACAACAAGACTAATAAATATAACAATAATTCATAATACAATAATAATAAGACCATTCCCAATAAAAAATAGAAAATTTACTCATCGTTTTGCAAATATTTCTGTACCGTTTCCAGTCGATTCTGATAAAGATGATAGTATGGGATCCTCGAAAGCAGCAAAGTCACTCGACGGAAGAGTCGATCCACCAGTAGGACTACTACTCTTGTCACAGCCGATGAAGCGGAAAACGCGTTGCACGTTCACGGATGGTTTGACGTTGAGGAGGCGCGTGTCACGGCCAAAGCTGGTAGCAAATCGATTCGTTTTCCAACGGTTTAACCAGTGCATCAGCCCCCTGTTCGACGCGATATAACGACACACGGACGCGATAACGGTTTTAATGAAAAGCGGCGGCTATTTTTACGGCGACCGATCCTGCACGATAAAACGCGCGTGAATATCGAACGAACCACGACTGGAGACAGTTTGTCATTCAAGTTCGTTGCTCTCGGATACGTTATTCAGATCGAAACGTTTCTTCCCAGCTTTCGTTGGTCTTTGTTCGTCAAGCCTCGCCTCTTACTTCGCGCGTTTCTTTTTTTTTTGATCGATCGAGTGAGTACTTTTTTAATTGTAGATAATCGTGTCTCATTGAACAATCAAGGACCAAGCAATTACGACATTGTGTAGGACAATACCTGATCGATTTCTTGAAATTTCGTAAAATCGTGGAATCTGTGTTCTAACACGACGAGAAAGAATTCAGTGAAATGAAACAAACATTTTATCAAAGTAATATCAAACTAATGTTTAGCTAATGATAAATTTATATTATTATTATGTAAATTGGCCGAAGAAAATTGTAACGAGTTAATGGATTAACAAGACGATGTTACCTAACTCTCAAATAGATGACTATTGTAATTAATGTTGGGTTATTAAAATTTGGGATATTTGATTTCATTTTGTGTTTTACATTTTTCACTGTTTTTATCGTTTGTAAACACTGTTACCATTGATCTTCTGTTAACACTGACAAGCCTGTTCTTGAACCAGCTTGGAACTAAATTTACACTCAATCTGCAGCTGATGAAGAAACCAGTTTAATGTTAATATACAAGCGACGAAATTAGCGAATTTAACGATGAAGTTACTCGTACCATAAAAAGTGAAACAGTAAACGATTCCGTTTTCTCGCCGGGCAAGTTTGAAAGCGAAAGCGACATTCTTCAAGCGTGAAATAAAATATGCACGAATCAGTGTACATGTACATGATCTTAATCGATCATTTAGAAAAAATCTAAAGATAGGGACAAAGCATTGATAAATGGAGACGAGTTACGTGTGCTATAGAAATAGAATAAAATCTGTTTAATCGATTTAATTTCATATTGAATATTATTCACAATATTGAAATGATAAATGAGAACTCGAATATCAGAATCAGCTTCAACTTTGATTATTTATATCGATCGAAGCACTTTCAATAATAATTGAACAACGAATGTACAAAGTAGTTATGTTTTTTTCAATTCAGAAATTTACGAATATTCGTAGATATTATATTTGTGAAAATAAACTTTTGTGAATCCATTAATGTCTTAAAATAAACCAAGCCTAAAGTAGACTCTCGTACGATCGAGACCTTAATTTGCAATAAATATTAAGATGTCACATACAGTTGCTCACGAAAATATTCGAATACAGAGAAATTTTATGGGTATATTATGTATGCGCTAAACTTAAAAATTTTGTACTATAGACACAGTATGTAACATAATACTAAGACGACAATCATAATTATATTGGTTTAAGAACAAATCTAGAAATCTATGTAGAAATTACAAGTATAGATATTTATACGATATTTCGGACAAATCACAAAAATATTTGAATAGTGATCCATTATAATCCATCATAATCCATTATATCAATAAGCCACAATATCATCTTCAATATTCATCATATGCTTTAAGTTTATACTGTGTACCGAATTAACACTAATTTTACTAATTGTATATATTGTATATATTTACTAATTATAGTATATATAGTATAGTATATATTGTTTAACCACTTGCCACGTACGTCGAAAATTTTTTTGTCACAAAATTGCAATATTTCCTCAGTTTTAAGTATAACCTATAATTATTATAATATAAATATTAATATTAAATATAATATAACATAATATAATATAGTATAATATAGTATAATATAGCATAATATAGTATAATATAATGTAATATAATATAAATAAATATAATATGAATATTAATTTATAAAAAAATTTTTATACTTAAGCACGACCCAGTTAAAACAAAATAAGAAATTTATTACTTTTCAATAATTTCTATCCGGTGATATCACGGTGAAGCGACGAATTATTGTATACGGTTCGGTCACTCGTTATGGTCCGCAATCAGTTGCCAGCTACGTACAGTTTCAGATTAGCTTCAAATTTCATCGATACAATGTTAATATCAGATCAATTAACAATCAATCGATAATATCTTCGTATCTCGATAGAATGGAATTTTAATAAAAATTCAAAGCGTAAAGATTCTATTCGAGTATATTCATGAGCGGCCATATGTTGTTGCACGAAATCCTACCAAGGATATTGTTATCGACACGCGTCGAAGAAGATATTTCGCAACTTGCGCCGAATCAGGGCGACACATGGCCCGAGGCATTCCCAGTGATTTTCCCCACCGCTTTAGATATTAGCAAAAGTGACATGGGTAAATGGAACAACTTCCTTTCTCCCACCTACAAGTGAACCTTCGAAATGTTACGCAACGCACGGTCCCCGGGCTATTGCCAAAGAGTACAGGTAATCTTTCGTTTCGATGGGACCTTCCGTCTGACCTCGATTTATTCGATCTACTGGGTCGATCAGTACATATACAGTCACATAGCCATCATCTCCTGTTTCTCATTTTTTGCTATTTGACTTCTTTTTTTTTTTTTTTTGTTCGTTCGACCAACGATGATTCGAAAGGACACGCGAATTGATTACTCAAGTTTCAGCGGTGGATTACTTCAGGGGAACTGCGAGCGGTGAGTTGCCCTACTACGGAGTATTAATTATTTTCTTTTTATTATATTATTATTTTATTATTATTTCTAAAATTATTCTAACTAAATTATTTCACATATATATATTATTTCTAAAATTATTCTAACTAAATTATTTCATATATATATATATTTTATTTCATATATACATATATAAAAAAAAAAAATGTTACCATGACGAATATTCTAACTGACAAAAAAAATGTGTTAACATTTTATCACGTGCAGCATTATCTCCTACTGAACATCGCTCGATAGCGATAAATTAGTATCAATGACATCGAGAAATACAACTGAATCAATATTCACTATTCAGTATATTATACTGGATGAATCTGATAACTACGATTTATAACTCCTCTCGCTTCTTGAAATCTACAAAATTAACTAAATATTAGTGTTATGTAATTTTGTTCTTGTGTGTTTTTAACCCTATGCATTTGTAGAAATCTGAATGATTTTCGTAAAATATATAAATGCAGAGAAGTTACGTGTATACTATACTATAACTATGTATATGTACGTATATATAACATATTGTAACTTTTTGCATTTTAATTTCTCTGATGCAGGTTTTAATGTATATTATAACAAATTAAATACTATTTAATATTATATTAAAATGTGAGGATACGAAGAAGGTGTAGTACGTAGCATAATGTAATAATGTACATATAGTATTTTATATATGTATATATAAATAAAAGTAATTAAGAATAGTACAAGTATACTATAGTAGTATACTATATAATATACAGTATATAGTATATTTCATAGTGTGCGTATATATTAATAATAATACTACCATATATAGTATATTATAACTATATTATAATAATACTACATACTACTACTACTATATACAGTGTATTATAATTATATTATATTATACTATAGTATACTATATACAGTGTATTATAATTATATTATACTATACTATAGTATACTATATACAGTGTATTATAATTATATTATACTATACTATAGTATACTATATACAGTGTATTATAATTATATTATACTATACTATAGTATACTATATACAGTGTATTATAATTATATTATACTATACTATAGTATACTATATACAGTGTATTATAATTATATTACATTATACTATAGTATACTATATACAGTGTATTATAATTATGTTATATATTTACAGTATATTATACTTATATCATATATTTATTTATTTAATATACTATAACTTTTCCGTACTTCTTGCGCTTTAATACAGTATATATATTTAGTACACTAAGATATAATAATACAGTAGCATAAAATACAAAGAAACATCAAGATTCCAAGGCAAAAGATTCTCAAAACAAAAAGTCTCGATAAGCTCAAAAATTAAAGTAGATCGATCGATGAGAATCCGCGATTATTTCTTATGTACCGACGGAGCGCAGTCGAAAAAAAATGAACGAATCGCAGGAAACAACAGGTGGAGCGAAAGGTGAAACGAGCTCGCGAGAAGGCGCCACCGGTCAATGGCGATATCTCGAGGAGGCGCTAATTCGCTCGTCCCGTGGGCTCGGTTCGAAGCTCGTCGACCGGCCGCCTGTGCGGCTTTAACTTTTTAAAATGTCGCGGATGGCCGTGACAGGGTCTATTTTTAGCCACGGCGAGATAAGCGCGGCGGGGAGAGAACGGCTGAAAGGAGAGAGACCGGGAATGAGACAGAAAGTGAGGGGAATGCCGTGGATGAGACAGAGACGAGCAGATAGGACCAAGAGTGGGACAGCCAGTAGCGTAACCGGATGGCATTTTAGTAGGCACTTGGAAAAAACACCTGTTTAATTAACTCTCTGCCCGCGCGGTGATCGACGAAACTGAACAACCGTACCGATTTCACTTTCTATATTTCTCCCCGTGCATCGTTTCATTATTCCCCATTAATATTTTGGAATTGTTCTGTTTTAGAAAAACTACTGTATTGCTTGACGATTGTGCCTTCAACAACCGGTTGCATCTATCTGTTGCACGTGTAAGGAGTGCAGACAGACGCGAGTAACATATGGAAACGTTAACCGATTAAACAGCGAGTCGTGGAAATGCTAGTTACATACTAGAGAATCCGTGACAACAGCCAGTTTGGTCGTAGATGAAAGATTGCCAAGCGTTCGCTCGTATGCACATGCATATATATATATATATATATATATATCTTCAGGCGACAAAACGCTTCCACACCGGAGTTACAATTTTCGATTCTTATCCATGCAAATTGCTGGAACATTCGGTTCGACGCGGTACGTATTTCACGCTCCAATTATACAACTGTCGTTATCGAAACCTAAAACTGCTAATCTTCGAAACTGATTCAATTACGTCACTGCGACAGGGGAACGACGGAGTATCGTTGGAATGGAAACGACACCAAAGCCGTGAGAGGGGCGTCGAGGGGAGACGAAAGAGCCAGAGGGAAAGAGAGAAAGAGACGGAATCAAAGAACTAATTATACGTGACGTCACTCGACTGGTTTCAACACAGAGAGTCGAGTGCAACAAGTCGAGACTCGACGAGTCAAGTGGGCCAGAAAAGTCTGTCTCGCTCTTTTTATCTCGTTGCCCGTTTACTTTGCTCGTTTCTTTCGCCTTCTAAGCTGCAGCCCACGGGGACGGAAGCTGCGCACAGGCAGGAAAGAAGGAGAGCGCTGAAAGAGAGTCTTCTTTTTGTTCCAGATGAGGTGGGAGGTGGTAAAAATAGAACTCCCGAACTTTATGGACGGTAAATCACAGTGGTCTCTCGCTAGGCCCGTTGCCATTGCCAACGTCCCGTTCGACTTGGACTGACCAGCTCATTAACCGTAATATAACCAACGGTGACGAATAGGAAATTCAATGTAAGCCTAATTAACTATTAGGAAGCGCGTAAAATGCTAACTGGGAACTGGTTTGGGAACTCTCGAGTTCACGTGGCGTTTTCATATTTCATATTCTTCTTATTTTCTCTTTTTAGGGCTATCTTATATTGGACAGAGGGAAGACAGTTCATGGAACGAATTATACACACATATATGTATATTATATATCATAAAAGTAGTGTTATAATTATGAAAGTAGAAACTAAGAAACTTTGACTTTATCACTTATTGATTTAATCTTTTTGGTACTTGATTTTGATTTCAAATCATGTTATTTTGAATATATAGAAATGAAAAATACTGATTAAGTTTTCCAATTTAAAAGACACGTACATATATTTCACTGGGTATGGAGTGTCAGATATATGTATATGAGTCTCTCAAAGTCAAATTGATCTCCACTTATTAATTACTTAATTTCATCACATAATTTTGGAATTAATATTTGGTTTGTATGATATGTGTATGAATTGAAAAACTCACCATAATATGTAAAATAATGTGACTGACACACTGTTTGGTAAGTGCTTTAACAAAAAGATAGCAAATAGAATTTAGTATTTATATATCAATAGAATGCTTTATAATTTTTCTGGATCGTATGGGTATGTCCTTTTGTAATTTGAAAGATTAAATTATAATAATGTGTAACTATTTTCGCAAAACAATAATAATAACTGGCTCCGTTAAATGATATATTACCGTTGAGTCGTGAACAGAATCCAATTCGTATTTATTTATTTTCTCAACGATCCAAGTCAAAATATTTCAAAAATATATCAAAACATCGTGTTATTTTTATGATATATATCAGACACGTGACGAGAAAAATATAAAGATATGACGTATTTATTGCCGTGTATCACGCCAAATCAAAAATGTTTCAAACCACTTGAAACATCAGAAATCATAAATTTTATTTAAAAAGAAAAAAAAAGAAAAATCAGAAATTATGAGACAAATGCTTGTTTCTAACATTTTTAAAGTAAAATTTATTATTTTTCAATCTTCTAAATCATTTTTCAGATATTCCATTAATTTTGAAAATGATCCAAGTCATTTAAAGTTTTGAAAGCTGCATTTTCTCACGAGTAATACATCAAATTTTATATAGAAAATATTTGCCTCAAGCAAAGATCAAAAGAAACTGTTAACTTTCATAAATGCTATTTATTTTTAATCATTCCTTTCCTGTTTTAAGTTTCTATATTAATATTTTAATTTTGTTATAACAGTTCAATTTAAACAGTTACTTTCTATTTGATTATTAAAAATCTTGGGAATAGTTAAAATACTGAAACCAGAAGTAAATATAAAAAAGAAAGTAAATTATGATTTTTATGTAATTCGTTTATTTTCTTTATTTTTGTTTTCAGCTTCCTTCAGATCTAAGTAATATCTATATCTTCCATAATATATTTTATCGAAATGTCACAATATTATGAAATATACTTCTTCAGAGCAGAATCCTGTTTAATTGGATTCTGCATTTTTCTATTTCCAAGAAAATAAAAATCCCTCACATATATTTTATAACAGTTTTCTTCAAAAACGGAAAAGATAAAAATCAAAAAATTATTTATTTAATCTTTTTTTTTATAATTTCGTTTATACTGATATATTTCTGATGTATTTATACCATCACCTTATTCTTTTATTCTTTTTTAATTAAATTAAATGTATCTCAAGTTTTAATTCTTCCTTTAATTACGAAAATCACATGAAACGTGTCATGATCGTACAAAATAATTTTGTACAAGACAAGGTGTGTAATTGTTATTAAACATTACATAACAATGTTACAATATTATCATAGTCGGACAGTAGGGCATATTTTTGGATAATGGAAGTTCGAATATGGCAGGCTCTAACTGTATTGCTATGTATAGTTTGAACGTTTGCATAGCAAGCTTCTGAGAAATGTGAAAAAAGTAAATGTATTTCCGTAAATGGAAACTTGCCGAAGGCAATTCAACCTGTCGAATGTATCAACGATGGCTTTCGCGAATTCATTGATACAGGATCAATGTGTACTCTCTTGTCTGGATCGTATGAATCGCAATGCAAGAGGTCTCTAAAATGAGAACACTATTCAGAACATATTAATAGATTTTTAAAAAAGATTCGTCCAATGAAAATTGATGAACATTTTTATAGACAGAGCAAAAGGATTCTGATCCTTGAAGTAACGTTAAGTAACTTTTAAAAATTGTCCTTGAACCGATGTTAATAAATCCAATAGATACAAGTTGCCGGCAGGCAACTATGGAATGCTAAAAGATAAATATTTCTGACAGAGACACATTAAAACATGTATCGTTATTTATGTCTCGACGAGTTTTATATAAATCCAGCTTGTACGAAATACTGGCTTTCATGATTATATTTGTGCAATTCGAAAAAGCGCAGGTTTTAAAATAAAGAAGGTGAAAGAAAAATTTAAAATGTACAAATTTAATATTATCACAAATGAATTAATATTATCGCAAAGAAATTTATTTCCTGATCAAGTACATGTTATAATTATGCAAGTACCTGCACAGTCAAATTGAAGAGAGAAACCTCTAACCGCTTATAACCGCGAAAATTGATATCTAAATCTATACTACAAATCTATACGGATTCGCTTCTGCGACATAACGTTCAATATTTCTAAGATAACTATATACGTGATTTATTTGGGGTGTCTTATGGGTTCCTAGATTTTTAGCAAAATCGCAAATCATTTATTATATCATTATTTATATTTTATTTATATTTATATTATATTTATATTTTATTTATATTTATATTATATTTATATTATATTTATATTTATATTATATTTATATTTATATTATATTTATATTTATATTATATTTATATTATATTTATATTATATTTATATTTCATTTAAAATTTTTTCACACTTTAATAAGACAAATAAATATAAGATATTTATATTTTTGAATAAAAAGATTATTAGAATATCGATGTGCTTTTGTTATCTAATTTTGTTATATTTATACATTTCTTTATTTATATTTTATATTATTTGAACACAAAATTAATAACACAATTAATTAATAATTATTTACGTTTAATACAAATTTAATGCAAAAAAACAATCGTACATCAAATTTTAGAGGGTCGTTGTAAATGGGAGATTTCAATCATCAAATCCACGACAAATTTAGTCACGAGAAAAATTGTTCAATGTTTTTACGCGCTATGATCATTTGTAGCGTATTTTCGAGAAGAAGCGTATCTTCACATTCCCATTCGCTACACGATGTATAAAAACATCTCAGAAAAAGATAAACGACGTGTTGTGAAAGTAAACGTTTCACGCTTTAAAACGAACCGTGGTTGCACGATCTTTCTTCACGAAGTTACAACAGTTTAAATATAGACAATATCGGATACACTGATTGTATGTGAAAGAATCATCAGACATTTTAACTTCAATTTGGTAAAAAGTTATCATGTATAAAATAAAGGAAGATAATACAAAATGACAGTATTACATTATTCTTGCCTTTGTTTGCAAGTTTTACAAAATTAACATTAACGTACGTACAATTAATGTAACATACGTGTGATTCTATGTAGAACAATAAAAACAACTAATTAAATTACCGCAGTGTGGTCTCTAATTTCTTTGATAATTAAATGGTAATTAAATTTTAACTTATAATTATTATAATATTATTATAATTGAATTATAATTTTTATTATAACTTTAATTTAACTTTCTTTGGTAAATTAAATTACCAAATTCACTTTATAGCCTCGTACAATACGCGATCGTAAATAATTGCACGTGCAAATGACTCGATGAATAAATCGTCGAGAAAATGTAACCAGAAACCGAGCGGGCCCACTAGGTCCCGATGTCGTCACTGACCATGACGAACGCAGCTATTTTCAGGCCCACTTGCATACCCAGAAGACGTCTCCACGGGGAGGCGAGGATAGCGAAGCCACGTGACTCATACCAACTGGTACCACGTTCTAATAAATAATCACGAACAAGCTGTGCTTACATACAGGCGATCGGCCGAGTCGGTAGTTCAATTATCGCGGCCTAACTCTTAGGGGCACGCAGTTTTAAAGAAAGAAGAAAAAAGAAGAACTCTATTCCTGCTTGGAATTTTTTTTAACATAAAAAATGGAATTAGTAATTACTATGATACTTTAATTATTATAATTAGTAATTCTAATTAACTAGAATTACTAATATTTTACAGTATTATAATGTTCTAGGTATAATATTATAATATATAACTATATATATTATTACAATATTCTATAGAATAGAATTATAATATTTTAATTGTTGTAACGAGTAATTATTAGTTAGTAATAATTAACTAGAATTATTAATATTTTATAGAATTATAATATTACATAGTTATAATATCATAATATTCTATAGAATAGAATTATAATATTACATAGTTATAATATTATAATATTCTATAGAATAGAATTATAATATTTCAATTACTGTAATAAGTAATCATTAGTTAGCAATTCTAATTAACTAGAATTACTAATATTTTATAGAATTATAATGTTCTAGTTGTAATATTATAATATATAACTATATAAAATATTACAATATTCTATAGAATAAAACTACGATATTTTAATTATTGTAATAAGTAATTATTAGTTAATAATAGTTAACTAGAATTACTAATATTTTATAGAAACTTATAATATTCTATAGAATAGAATTGTAATATTTTTAATATTGTAATAAGTAATCATTAGTTAGTAATTCTAATTGACTAGAATTACTAATTTTATAGAATTATAATATTCTAGTTATAATATTATAATATTCTATAGAATAGAATTATAATATTTTATTGCAATAAGTAATCATTAGTTAGTAATTCTAATTAACTAGAATTACTAATATTTTGTAGAATTATAATATTCTAGTTATAATATTACAATATATAATATATAATATTATAATATACAACTACATATAATATTACAATATTCTATAGAATAGAATTATAATATTTTAATTATTGTAATAAGTAATTATTAGTTAGTAATAATTAACTAGAATTACTAATATTTTATAGAATTATAATATTCTAGTTATAATATTATAATATTCTATAGAATAGAATTATAATATTTTAATTATTGTAATAAGTAATCATTAGTTAGTAATTCTAATTATCTAGAATTACTAATATTTTATCGAATTATGATATTCTAGTTTTAATATTATAATATACAACATATAACTATATTTTTAACATAATTATATATGATATTATAATATTCTATAAATATATGATGACATTCTATAAAATGTGGGACAATTTTAAACCCACCAAAGAGTTAATCTCGCGCGTCACAGGGCGCCAACATTATTTAAATAAGCATCGACGGCCGGCTTCCATATAAATTCTGGCCGGTCCCAGCACGAAACTCTTGTTCAAAATGAAAAGATCGACGCGGAGGAAGCTACACGACGGCATACAAATCTTTTTGCACCTTGTTTGGCCATCTACCGACGACGTGACAATATTCGAGCTGTAAATATTCCTCGAGCATGCTCTTGGCGAGATATCCGCTCTTTTTCATCGAGCATGATTTTGACGAGTATGTATTGCTCGCGAATTTTTTTTTTTTTACATATTTATGGGGAAATTGGATGATGTAAAAATGCACTTTAAGTTAAGTATGCACTGTTTATATACAGCATGATATTCTCTTGAATTGAGTATGTATTTTCAGGAAGCACGAGTATTGTCGAATAATTGCCATTCGTTAAAAGAAAAAAAAAAAAAAAAATGAATTTAAATATGTTTACTGACACTAAGCACTACCAACGATTAAAGTATAAAAATTGTATCAAAAAAATTAGAGTGCAAGGAACAGAAAAAAGTTTATGATACAATAAAGAGCACAAACTTTTATTTAATATTTGAACACTAAATTTTGTAAAAAAAAAAAAGAAGATCGTACAATAAATAAATCTGGACTCATTTTAAAGCTTTAGTTAATGCATCGTTTGTTTTATTCCAAGATGTTTTTAAATTTATCTAACAGAAATTAATTTATCTAACAAACATATTACAAATTGTCATAGTGTGTAAAAACATTGAAAAATTGGAACCAGTTGTTTATAATGATGTGAACCCAATATTCAAGGTTTAAAAAATTGATGAAGAAAGATTATATGTACATCAAGGGTTCGATTTTCAAATCCATTGCAGATTCAGACATGAGAAAAATTTCTTACAGATTTATTTAGATAGTATTTTCGAGAAGGAGAGTGTCATTAGTTTTACTAATGTAAAAATATTTTAGTGTGAAATGAATGACGTATTTTGAAAATAGAGGCTTAAGCTGTAAAATAAGACCAATTTATTGTTGTACGACTCCTTTGTACAGAATTGTAAGTTTCAATATTCAGTGCTTGAATATTAATGGTGGTCATTGTATGTAAAAGAATTTAAAAATATCTACAAAATGTATTATAATTAGACTACTGTTTTTTTAATGTATTTATGGGAAATTTAAAGATACAAAAATACAAGCAAATAAATATAACATGCAAAAATATATAAAATATCCAAAAGATTTATTACAATCAGATTGCTTTTAGGAAATTATGAAATTTGAAGATGTAAAAATGCACGCAATATATATGATATATAAAATGTCCAAAAAAATTTATTGTAACTAGAAAATTAGGTTGCTGATTTTTATGCAATTTTGCAAGAGTCCACAATACTTACATATACAGAAATATTTTTGTAGAGTGAAGTATTTATTATAATTGGACATTTATATTTATGAGAAATATATAATTATAATCTTCATATATTCATGAGAAACTTAAAAATGCAAACACATGCAAAAAAATTCGCAGAAATACCCAAAATAAACTACCTACTATAATATACTAAGTGACAGTAAGTTAAAATATTTTCAAAATTGTTGATTATATCAAAAGCTGTTTTAAAGAGAACTTGTTCTATTTCGGGAAGAAAATAATTTAATATAATTTTTGTAAAAGTCAATTTTATTTTTTTTAAATAGAATCGGATATTTTTTAACACGTTAACCAATTTATCTCGACACTCTATTAAAAAAGTGTTGACCTATGCATGTTGGAAAATCAATAGTTTAGTTTTGCAGATCCAGTTACTCCCCGAGAGTTTCAGCTTTCAATCCATCGAAATTTCAGCCACGAAAACAATTTCTTAATGTTCGAATGTACAATATTTCTGAGATAATAAATAATTTTCCGCTTGCTTCACGCTTTAAAATGAAACCAAATGTATTGTCGTGCGATTTTTTTCTTGTAACAGCGATGTTACAGCAATTTAAGTATTAAGAAATATTAACAATTCCAAAATTGAAAATCTAGTGTTCTAATATTCACCAACTGTATTTTAATTTTAATTTAACTTTTGTAAAATTTATTATGTGAACAAGGACAATGCTTTTTTTGTTATCTAAAGGGTTTACAAATATCTGCGAAACTTTATAAGATTTTTTGTACTTTCCAACGCGCAGAAATTAACATTTTTTTTTAATAATCACTATAAATTTATATCGTGAATGCTAAGTGATTCTATTTCATGAAATGTATATAATCTCGTATGATCTCTACCCGTTCACTTGCACTGCAGAAGTGCTAGTTAAGTATATCAGATAATGCACCCCTCGAAACCATTGTCTGAAACATTTTTCTTTATAATTAATACGTTCGAGATCTAGTTTAATCCACTTCACAGCCCGGAGGAATGAATAATTTTTCATTCCTTACATTTTTCTTGTATCGACGTATCTCCAACAGTTTATGTTTCTAGTATCAATATGCCACTATAAGTTTAACTCTTTGAGTTATAATATCAAGCTACACTCGTGACAAGAATTATGGTTTCGATTTGGGAAAAAAAAGCAAATTCTAATTCTTCAAGATTAAAAAATAATTAATAATATTATATATATAATATATACATATATTATATATATAATTAATAATGTTACATATATAATATATAATATATATAATTAATAATATTACATATATAATATATAAATAATATATAATATATGTTATATTATATTATATTTTATTAATATTATAATTATATGTAATGTTTTAAATGCAATAATGTTTATTGAAGACTGAGGAAAAAATGGTAAGAGTTAATACAAGTAAACTTTTTCACTTTTTAAACATTGGAACTATGGTCCCAATTCCACGTTGGATGTGTTAATAATTTCAATAGTATTGTAGCTCTCAGTCAGTCTCAGATGACTCACTCTTATTTAGATTCCATTTCTTTAATTAAGTTTGCGAAAATAATGAAAAATGCGCGAAACTCTGTAGTCTAGTGATAAGTTATAGCCTGACGGAAACGTAATTAAAAATACAATAAATGCGAAGTAATTAACAATGGGATAATTCCGTAAAAGATGGACTTTGTCTTTAATTTCTTTTTTTTTTTTCTCGTCGTGATAATATTATTCAAGATGATAATATCACGCTGAGAACAAAAAGGTTAAAAACGTCTCAGAAGGGAAAGTAAAATGCTATGAAACGCGTGAATCGTAATGGACAATCTTTTTTTTTACAACATGCGATCGTTTATAAAAATTTAAATACATTTATCAGTTTGAATATTTTCTAAACAAAAAGAAAAAAAAAAAGACAAATTTTAAACGAACGGAACTTTGGTAGAAAATTATTTTATGTAGTACAAATATTATAATTGTATTTTATACTTGTATAAATTATAATATAAACAGATTTTTATAAGAAATTTTCAAGCGTGAACACAATATGGGATGCATATGATGTAATTGTAAAGTATAAAATATTCCTTATATGTATATTCTTATATGTTTTATGCATATACATTAAAAGATACTTTATACAGTATATTTTATACATCATGCTCATTCTGCGTTGCTCAAACTCACATTTGAAAATTTCATGCATGAAAATCTGCAAGCTAATCATAACATAATATCTACAAACGCTTGCATAAAAATTCGCAGTATAATCATAGCATAATACCTTTGTGAATAGCTGTTAGAAATAAGAAAATAAAATTCACAGACAGAGACGACTGTTCGACCACGTTTAGAATGTTTTTCATCAAACGCTAGAACTATCGACGACTGCAAGTTTTGTCCCAAAATTGCAATATTTTCTCAGCTTTAAGTTATACAAAACAAATAATAAATTTATTACTTCTCAATAATTTCTATCTAGTGATATCGTACCGGCGTGAGTTCAAAAGAAAAAGAAAGCGACGAATTACTGTATACGGCCGCTCGTTACGGTCCGCAATCAATTGCCAGCCCAAGTGGTTAAAGGCACAAAATTTCCATCAGTGATGTTAAAGTGCAACAAAACTGAGAAAATTTTACAACACAATACACGCAATACATGCATTAACAAATATTAACACAATGCATATATGTTACAAAAGGAAAAAAATTTGTTTGAATGTTCAAAAAATTTATGACGAATGGACAAAAATATCTGTACGAAATGGCCACGGAAATGAGAGTAAATAAAACTCACAGTCAGAGGGCGACTGTTTCGTTTATGATGGACCATATTTCACAGAGTGGTTACATTGTTCCGTCAGACTGACGTGTTAAATAGGCCGCGGAAGCGTTTTATTATTTGCACGCTATCTGTTTTACGAGCATCAATTATTCCTGTGGGATAACACGTTGCCGCGACTACGCGTTACGTGGTTCTTTCTCGGTTGTATTATTAGAACAAGTACGACGGCCGCGTGTTTAAAAAGGTGGAACACTTGCCGCGAGAATGATTTTACTGGAAAAGTAGTTTAGCCGAGCTGATGCAACTTCAACTGCGGGGATGGACATGTTTACGTTTCTTTTCTATCGCGCGAGAGGATATCATTTGCTTGATAAAAGAACTGTCGCAAACTGAAGACAAGTTCAAAAGACTCGAGACATACAATTTTATTTTTATTATTAATTTATTTTATTTTTATTATTTTGTTTTTGACGTACTCGATATTTATCGAGAATAATTAAATTTTCTCATTTAAAATTGTTAATATTTTAATACTAGATAATCATTTGCGTGATAAAAGAACTGTCACAAATTGAAGAGAAGTTCAAAAGACTCGAGACATACAACTTTTATTATTAATTTATTTTATTTTTGACGTATTCGATATTTATCGTGGACAATTGAATTTTCTCATTTAAAAGTGTTAATATTTTAATACTAGATAGATAGAAGTTGTACAAGGTATTATTCGATTGTTTTATTACTTAATTTCAGAAAGAAGTTTAATTTGTACTCCCTTTTCAAAAGTCTATCAGCTAAATTAAATTTTCTAAATTGCATGCAAATGTATTTTACAACACAATGTTATGTTAATGTACTAATGTCATCAGATTTGTTTAAGATGAATGAAAAAAATATAGTGAATGGAGACAAAAAGAAGTAATATTACAGAGTTAGTGATAACTAATAATTTTTTCAAACTTTTAGTAATAATAAAAAGCAAAAGGTATTTGAAACTTTGATTTAGTTGAAAAACATTTATCATTACTTTAAACAATTAATACAATAAAAAAAACAAATAATACAATTATGATCAAAACAGTTTAATATTGAATATCAGCAACCAATATAAATGACCGGGATTTTATTTTTAGCATACCACTAACTGCCATCAAAGACTAAAAAATTTTATATTATTTTTGGTACATTCGATACATTGTCAATATAAAAAATTAATTACAAAACTCATACATTTTACTAAAAGCAAGAAAGAATGGAACGAAAGATACTGTGGTATGATATTTTTATTAACACTTGTATATATTAATATGTGAACTCTGTATTTAATTTTATAAATATAAATTTTTATCAATCTACAAATAATTTCCACCATCTGTCATCTAGCATTAAATTAAGAGATGAAAATTTGTTGTTAATGTTAATAGCACAACTGATTGAACTGAATGAAAAATATTTGTTGCCATCGATAATTGTTATCGGTAATCAAAACAAAATTCGCTATTGATAATACCCAACCAAAAGAAATTCCAGTCATTTATAATAATCACTGGTAAACAAAATAAAATTCCGATAGTCGAGAAATATTTAGTTGTATATAATTTAATTTAATATGATACAATTTAATTTTAATGTAATACAATGTAACTTAATTATTCATAACTAAAAGTTTTTAATTAGCATTTCGAATGCTTAAAATTATGGGATATAATAGCATATAATAAATTAAGAATTCATTCATCTTGAAACGTATTTATAATTATTCAATTTCTAATCATAGTCAATAAATAAACCATTCGTTTTATCATTGATTACTATACTTTAGCGGATTAAACAGTCAAAGAGTTAAAAATATTAACTCTTATAGGTACCTTAACTAGACTGCAGTATTCATGCATTTAATGGAAAATTAAAAGTTGTAAAAAATGTAAGTAACAATGAATGTAACACGCAAGACAAGATAAAATAAGTAAAGTGGAGTATTTGTTATAATACATAGTAGATGAGATAAACTTCCGTTTAGGAAATTTCTATTTTTTATAAATATTCTTCTATCTTTTTCTCTGTTTAAGAAATTTCTATTTCCATTTCTATTTAATAAATTCCTATTTGTTTAGTCACGTTAGAAGAAAAACTTTGATGCATTCAAATCGACAGTCTAACCACGACTTTTGAAATTTATCTTGTAAAAGTTATCGCGCGTTTTCCTTATAATATTTTATAAGGAATAAAAATGTGTCAAAACGTGGACAACAAAGAAATTTATAAGCAAAGCTTGTAATATACGCTTGAAAAATTATATTGTGCAAAACAGAGCTAAATTAAAGAAGTTTTATTTTATAAAAATATAAGTATATTTATAATAATTTTAATTGAACAATATAATAATGTAATAATAATATAAGTATATAATAACAGTATAATAATGTAATAATAATATAAGTATATAATAATAATATAATAATAATACAAGTATATAATAATAATTTTATTTTATTATAATATAATAAATATTGAATATTGAAAATAAAAAAAGCGCGAGTATGTTTATTATGGAATACATGAAAAGATTTCTGTCGATTTAATGGAACCAGAGAAACGGCGAGGTATCAAAGCAAATGACAGCGAAGGAAAATAAATGAATAGGAGCTGTGGCAACTCGAGCGGCACGGTAACATTCGTAAGAACGATAAAATAATTCCAAAACGTATAAATAACGGAGTACTCTCTACAATTATCGAGGCGGACTGCTTGTTTTCAAAGACGATCTCAAAAGTTTCAACCTAAAATTTACCTTTCTTCTTCACTTTTCTGCTTTTAACTTTAACTTACGTAACTTGTACCTTTTTTTATACATTGGGATAATTATAACTGCGATTTGACACTAGAACTATCAAAATTATCGAAATGATCAATGTACAATTTTTCAGAGAAACTTCGTAGATTGACAACACTGCCACTTTTAGAGATTTGAATGATTTTTATAAAAGTTTCTGTTTTCTTTCTTTCTTTTTTTTTTTGATTGTGTTATAAACATTTTCCTATTCCTTGCTATTTCTTCGATACAATGTTTGTGATTATTTTTGATATCGAAGGCGTGATTAATTCTATTTAGATTTTATAACTTATTTTTCTGAAGATTGTACAAAAAGATTTGTTTCATCCAAAGAGCAGAAAATATTGTAAATTTCCGAGTGAGAGATATGTATTAAATTTTATAAATTAATTATATTGTTAATTATTATGTTAAATATATTTTATATTCTTGAAGTTTAATATAAACTTCAAGAAATGATTTATAAATACGATATTCTTATTACTCTGAAGACTGCGTGAAAAAGTTTATCTCATCCAAACAACGAATGATCATTACTGCTTGTTCAAATTTTGAGTTGAGCAAATTTCATTTAAAATGCAGACAGTCGATAACGATTTGAAGTTACAAATCACTTTCGTTAATTTATTATTTTGATTTGAAAAATAACTGAAATAAATAACGAATAAATGTTCTTTATTTTGTCAGAAACTTTTTCAGACAGATAGTTGACACGTTATTCTATTTTTAGTTTCTGCTTCGTTGATGCAAGACGTCATGCTATTGTGTAGAGATATTTGTAATAAATTTAGATTATGCACGTCTTCGGAATTGTAAATTCTAAGAAGCGACGCGAGGTTTAGAAACGTAATTCCTACAAAATCCGAACACGTGATAGGAAGGAAAGTTTTCAAAAATGATTCATCTCAAGCGAGAGAAATTAAAACGGTTGAAACCGTACGAGTTAAATGAAGTTAAACGATTACTTTGATAACATCATTTCTATTTACAGCAAATATTCGTACCTACCTAAACAAAATAAACTGAAAAAATTTGACTTTTGATTCGACTTTTTTTTTTAGTCGAGAGAAAACACTATTCTCTGTCAGTTATACTGTGGGGGTTTTTTTTTTTTATATATTTACAGGACATTTTCAAGAACAGAATTATACAGAGTATAGTATGAAAAATATGTAAAATATTGAAAATGTCCAGAGTGTCAACAAATCTATAATATTTAATACGTAAAACTTAAGATGCTCTTTCATACTTCAATATAATAAAACTATGTGAACTCTACCTATATGAACTCTATTTATGTGAACTAAATTTCAGTCAATGCACTAAAATGAACTCTTGATGGGTAAATTCTGAACTTACATCATACAAATGGGAAAATACTAGTAGAGGGGAGAATTATTGTGTTATAAGCTATTACATGAACTCTAAACATATGAATTATCTGTTCCTCCACAAATTCATATGAATGAAATTTTGCTGTATTATGTTATATTATATACTATTACTTATTATATACTATTAGTATACTATATTATTATATACTATTCTTTGCTATGCATTATTATATACGTTGTTCTGTTTAAATATGTTTAAAGCAGAACATTTTAATAAAAACTGTAGCAAACTATAAATGCCTTCAATTATAATTGGAATGTGTGAAATTTGAGATATTTGAGATATACATTGGACATGTCTCTAAAATTAATCCAAAATTAACTTAAATTAACTAACAGTATTTGATAAATATTGTTGATAAATATTAAATTTTGCAGTAGTAAATTGTTTATTATTTTGTTGGTTGGAATTTATTTCAACTGTTTGTTGATGATCATATATAGTATCTGGATATAAATGTAATATTCAATTGATATTATAAAATCATATTTTAATATCTCATTGATAAATATTACTGTATAAATATAATACAAATTAAACTGAATGTAACATAAAATAAAAACAAATTAAATTTTTGTTTTCACATTGTTCAAGCGTTTGACAATGTATGAGACAGATTGTATGAAGTTTGGATCACGCACTTGACTTTAAATATCAATCTTTTCAATTTGCATTTATGATTCTCCGCAACGTTCTTTACTAAAATATTTAAACATATCAAAATGCGACGAAAAATCCGAGACATCGACAAAATTGTAATCTGTAAAACAATTTTCTACCAACGTTCCACTTCTTTTTTTACGTGAATCTGCATGGAAACTCACGATGCCTAGCGGCATCTCAATTATATCAAACGACGAGCAAAGAAGCCAAGTCAGCCGAAGAGAATTTTCACGCACATGTATTTGTTTATGGTCCACTGTGGAAGAAACTTACAGTCGATGACCAGGCGCATTGAATGAGGCCATTAAAGATCCCCGGCTTGTGTTACCGAGGAACGAGTTTCAAACGAGGTGAAGAAATAGAAGAAAGGCACGGGGAAACGGAGACGGAGCTAGGTGCGACCGGTCCATAGGATTCTCGCAAGAACGCCATGGGACGTCGTAGCAGGTGCTCGAATCACCTTCTCTCTATCTTTACCCCACGAAAATTCTACACGAGACGTCCCGTTTCTTGACAAATCGGTCCCGTGCTTTAAACGAAGCCATTCAACTCGATAAATCGTTCGAAACTGAAGAAAAGGGTGATACGCGGGTACAGTAAAACTCGTCGAGTAAAGTTTATATAGGTAGCTCGTACAATTATAAATATGAACTTGTCATAAATATACGGTGGTCATTGAAAGATTGAATGATATAAAACAAAAAGTAACATCTACAAACACATGTTTTTTTAAATTTTTTATTATTTTATTTGAAAATATAATGCACAGATTTTTCTCAGTGTATTTCTTTCTATAACCTACAGGAAAAAGAAAATAAGAAAGATTGAAAATGAACAGGTTATGACTTTTTCAAACCTTTCAGTTTTTCAGTGGCCACCCTATATAAACATGAACTTCATTTAGGATATGACTTGTCCAATAATTTATACAGATAGTTTACATAATTACAAATATGAACTCCATTTAGTATATAAACTTGTCAAATAGTTATAATAAATAATTCATATGATTACAAATATGAACTTTGTAAATGCGAACTATACAAATAATTCATGTAATTATAAATATGAACATGTTATACAAATATGAATTTCATTAACTATTTGACATAAACTATTTGACAAGTTCATTAGGATATGACCTTTTTTCTATACTTGTGGACAAGCAAAATTAACTGCCCATGAAAACTATATTAAAACTTTATTTAAACTTCTACTTACTAATTTCTGATATCAAATTCTTATAATTAATATATACATTTAAAACTATTGCGAATATTTTCATATATTAAATATAATAAATATGGCAATAATACAAGAATAAATAATATTTATTATTACATATAACATAATTTAAAATATTAAATAATATTTATTATTATTATATATTATTTATTATTATGATATTATTTTAATATAATATTTATTATTATAATATTATTTATTATTATTTCCTATATTACACAAAAACATATAACATAATTTAAAATATTAAATAATATTTATTATTATTACATATTATTTATTATTATATTATTTTAATATAATATTTATTATTATTGCCTATATTACACAAAAACATATAACATAATTTAAAATATCAAATAATATAATTGCCTATTATTTAAAATATTGAATATTATTTAAAATATTTATTTATTATTATTGCCTATATTAATTATTATTTAAAATATCAAATAATATAATTGCCTATATTGAATATTATTTAAAATATCAAATAATTATTATTATAATATTATTTATTATTATTGCCTATATTACACAAAAGAGTGTGATATTTTGGCCATTTCATTTCAATCTCCTCACTTTTCTTAATGAAAGCACGATATTTAAAAAAAAAGATACCACCAACAAGATGAAATTAATGAAACGTTTGCTTCTAAAAGGCGACACTGGGAATGAATTCGTTTAAAAATAACTAATTAAGATAATCATTTTCATTGAGGAGAGGAAAGAAAACGAATTATCCATCGTCGTGTGTGATAAAATGATTATTATTATTTCTCGTGTCCGTTATCGCGCGGAGAACAAACTTTGTACCAGTCTTTCAATTATGTATTTCCTTCTCGGTTCATCGTGGAACGAATTTGAAGGTGTATTATGCGTCTCTCTAGTTACTATCTAATCAATCCATGGAGATGTTCTGAGAAACAATGGCTCGTGGTCGTATATTGGCATTTGAATAATAACCGACGATGGATACACCTAATAACGCGTAATTACTTCCTGTTTGTTAATCAATTATAAACACGCACCTTTCTATCGTGCATTTTCCCTTTACGCGTCTCTATAACTGTAAATTGTGAAAATTTTATCGCTCTTCCGTCTAATTAAATTCCTCTTCCTTCTCTCTTTTCCTTCTTTTTTTTCTTTCGTTATAAGCGCTTAAGCGTTTTGTTAACATAGATAAGCGAGTGATTCGACGGTCTTGATAAAATTGTTGAAAGCGTTCCTTCCACTAGACGCGTTTTCACAGTTTACGTTTCAAAGTTTTGATGGCGCATCACTCGTAATTTAAATTAAAACAATCGCGCTCACGACGAATGATTAAAATTTGAAATTTAGATAGGGTTGCTCGTGTTGAGACAGATAAGAGCGGTTCGAAGTTCTTTTAATTGTGCATCCCTAGTTTAAAATGAAACAGTCGCGTTTTCAACGAATAATTAAAATTAGAAATTAAAAACAGCTCGTGTTGAGAGTGATACAAAATACCTGATAACGTTTCTTCTAAAAAAAAAAAAAAAAAAAAAAAAAAAAAAAACGCCGCTTATATTTGTGTTTTAATTGCATATCACGCGTAATTTGAATTGGAACAACCGCATTTTCAACGTGCAATGAATTTGAAATTCAGATAGGTTGCACGTGTTAAAGTAGATAAGCAAGTTCGTGATAAAACGTAGAAACGTTTCCTTCTTTTTTTTTTTTAAAGATACAATTTATATTCGAAAGTTTCAACTTTGGTTCATACTTATGGAATTGCGTTTAATTAAAACAATTACATTTTTCTAGCTTTGCTCGTGTTATTATACATACGAAAATAAGCGCGAAATTCAAAATTCTTGATGAAACGTTGAATTTCTTCCGAGAGATAACGCTTTATACACGAAAGTTTGTACTTTGGTGTATCAAGAGCGTTGATTTAAATTAAATATCGAACAATTGGTACTATTGCAATTTCAGCTAATTTTAAATTAATGACTGTACATACATATGTATGTTTTTATCAAGGTCGAGCAAACCTCATTTAAAATAAAGATAAAAAATATTATTTACAATTTTAAGTAACGAACTATCCCCACAATTTATTATTTTCATTCGAAAAAGTAATTTTATCTTGAATGTAATTATTAAATATATCACTTGCAGATAATTTTGTATATTCAAATTAATTTTATTTGAAATAAAATAACAAAAAAATAACAATTTACACGACGAAATAAAAAATTATTTAACTCGAGAAATTGTTTATAGAAACAATAGAGAATTGTTTGTAGAAATTGTTTGTAGAAACAAATACGAAATACAGAGTGAAATAAAGAATTATTTTATTTCATAGTCAAACAATACAACAATCAGATAATGTAAAGGAAGATTATTTGCTTGTTCAAAAAAAAATTAATGTAGAATTATTGACGTAAAAATAAATAAATAAATAAATAAATTTACTTCGAAATAGATAAGATAACATTAGATAAATAAGACGGCATGTCATTTAAATATTAAAGAATCTTTCAAATATTTTTTATTCAAATAACATTCAAACCTAGCATTGATGTCATTATTTGAAAATTTATGTAATCTTCTCTCATTACGTCGCGAAAGAAAATTTATTTCTATCTACCAATCCGATATAAAAATGAAACTAAAATTGAAAATTCACTTTTCTCATGAGCAATTAAAATTTGAAACTCACTGTCAGATAGATTGCTTGCGTTATCGCTTGGAACAGAAGAAATGCAGAAGGTAAATAGTCGATAAATATCAAGAGTTACTTAACCGTGGATTTATCAATGATCTATTTTATCAACGATTTCATTTATTTTTGTGATCCCTTATTGTTTCGTAGAACTCACGATGCTGATAAGGAGTATATATTTGTTTTCCACCAAGAAATGCTCCAATAAATGCTACCGATTCCTTTAATCGATCGATGTAAATAATATCAAAGATTGTGCATTAGTCTAGAAAGTTTCAGAGTAAGACGTGACATATTAGAAACTGTACACTAACGTCAGGAATGATTTTCCATTTAAAAACAAAAACGCAAAAAGAAGCTCCCTCATTCGTGACTTTTATATTTCTTAAACAATCATGCATGAAATATCGTTCGTGTTAATAGAATTAAACTATCATAGTCAGAGTAATCACCGAATTAAAAAATTTGCACCTACATATTAAACGGACGATTTTACTAAATGTGTAAAATTATTCAGAATTTAATTTAGTAACTTAATAAGTCGGTTAAGTCACTTTAAGGGCTGAGAAATATAGTGATCCAAGTCGAAATTTTTACAAGCTCTATATGTTTAGCTTCACGACCAACTATATTGTTATAACTCTGTTTATTAACCTGAAAAATGGCAGTACTTCGTTTTAAAACTTAACTAAGAAAGGGCAACAATAATAAATAGAAATTGTAATTTGATAATTGACTTGTATCGCCCATGATTTTCAGTTCTTGACTTATTACTCGACAACTTGAAGCTAATTAAGCTTAACTCATCTTGTTATGTATATTGTTTTATTGTATATATTATAATGATAATGTATCAAAGTATAAAAGTATCAAAGATATTTAAAGTATATAATATATCAAAAGTATCAAAGATATTTAAAGTATATAATATATCAAAAATATCAAAGATATTTAAAATATAATATACTTTTTGAAGTATATAATATCAAAGATATACGAATCAGTGGCCAACTTTTGTAGAAATTTCAAACTTTGATTGAACAGTAGTTACAATACTAGTAACAATAACTGGTTTCCAAAAACCTAGTTTACCGAAGGTTCATGTAAACTGTCACAAATGTGAAGAAACTGAACGATAGAAAAAAGACCTGGACGATGATTTTAATAATCAAGCAATAATTAATTTTGTTTTAACAAATATTCAGAAATCAGAATTCGATTGATCCAATGTTCAACCAGATGTGTAAGTATTGCTAGAAATTTCATCCGCGACGATTAATAACAATTATCATTTACTTTTTCATAATTTTTAAACTGACAGCAAATGTCAGAACACATTTTTAACCTCTTGCGCTGGAATGACGTGCCACGTTTGTCACAAAATTGCAATATTTCCTCAGTTTTAAGTATAACCTATAATTATTATAATATAAATATTAATATTAAATATAATATAATATAGTATAATATAGTATAATGTAATATAATATAATATATAATATATATAAATAAATATAACATGAATATTAATTTATAAAAAAATTTTTATATTTAAGTATAACCCAGACGAAACAAATAATACATTTGTTACTTCTCAATCATTTCTATCCGGTGATATCTTACCGACGAGTGCAAAAGAAAAGGGAAGTGGCAAATTGTTGTATAGGAGGTTCAGTCGCTCGTTATGGTCCGCAATCGGAGTTGCCAGCGCAACTAGTTAAAAATCCGTCGCTAAATCACAAAGTCAAGCATAAGAGTCGTCCGAAAGCGAATCTCTACTTCCTACCTCGGCCCTGAAGCGCTTGAACTTCGTCCACGGCAATCCTCGGGGGAAGTTAAATCGCCCGAACAAACTTTTAACGATGATTCAGCGGAAAGTGCAACAAAGAGGAGAGGAAGAAAGGAAGAGAGATGAAAAAGGAGAAAAAGAAGACGATCGTAGCAGAGAGTACTCGCAGAGGAGAGATAGGAAAGAGGAGAAAATGAGAGAAACGAGAGACAGAGAAGTATAAAAAAAGGAGAGAAATGAAAGGGGGAGAAAGATGAGAAAGGACACGGTAGAAAGGGATAGAGAGGAGGAGAGTGGGGAGGTTTCAAAGGGCGCTCATGCGCGTCAAGTGCAGCCCCCGGTGCAACGACCTTGAGAATTCGGCCTCGGGTGCGAACGTTTCGCAGCCGGCTTCCTGCAGAACGCCTCCCACTGCCAGGGCACACGCGCGATTTTATGAAAACGATCGTTAGCGAGTCAACGGCGCGTAACTGTGACGTCAGCGTGGCATGAACGCACTCCACAAACCCGAAAGCTATTATTTTCCACGGCACTTCCCACACCGATCATCACCACGCCAGCAGACGAGATCAACGTCTCAAGCCCAATATCGTTTTATCTGCTCCCTCGAAATCGTTTCATGTATTTCTGCACGTTTCTTTTCGTTTTTTCCTCGGTCGATAACATCGTCATGAGCTTCGAACCCTCTGCAAATTTCTCGTGTCTCATGCAAATTTGTTGACGAGCAGCTTCGAGCAGCGTTCTCTGTCGAAAATTCTCGAATGCACAGGTCTGGAGGAAGTTGAGTGGAACGTAACCACGTTAATTGGAATAATAAAATTTTTTCTTCTTCGTTCTATTTGTATCTTTTAAGAACGGCGCGCTTGGGTTAAGTAAACCATTATAGTCTGACTTGGTTACAGTCTAATTGGTTTCTCAGTTTTCTATTCTCTGGTTTTAATTGATTAAGAAACGATTAAGAAACGAGTTTCATTTGTAATTCCCTTATCGCTAATATCAGCGTTTTCATAATGTTGTTCCAACTTAACCTACTTGCGCTGGCAACTGATTGCGGACCATAACGAGTGACCAAATCGTATACACTTGTCGTGTCGTCGCTTTCCTTTTGAACTCGTCGGTATGGTATCACTGGATAGAAATTATTGAGAAGTAATGAATTTATTATTTGTTTCGCTTGGGTTATACTTAAATATACTTAAAACTGAGAAAATATTACAATTTTGGGACAAAAATTTCTCGACGTCACTCCGGCGCAAAAGGACACGATCATGCTATGCATAAATTTAAATCTGTCTATGCTTAAATTTCATTTATTTGTCTTCCATAATTAAAAATAAAATATTCTATATAAAATAAGTCCATACAATAATATAATATAAAATATAAATAATGTAATTAAAATGAGTCCATGTAATAATATAATATAAATAATAAATAAAATTCCATATGATAATATAATATAAATAATAAATAAAATTCCATATGATAATATAATATAAATAATAAATAAAATTCCACGTGATAATATAATATAAATAATAAATAAAATTCCACGTGATAATATTAAATAAATAATAAATAAAATTCCATATGATAATATAATATAAATAATAAACAAAATTCCATATGATAATATAAATAATAAATAAAATTCCATATAATAATATAATATAAATAATAAATAAAACTCCATATAATAATATAATATAAATAATAAATAAAACTCCATATAATAATATAATATGAAAAATAATTTCGAGAAAAATCATTTGCTTGTTCGAAAAACCCAACGTAGAATTATATATCGAGTCAAATAAGACGATATGTTATTCGAATAATAATTTCTCAAATGTTTTATTTAAATGGTGCCCAAGCTCGTACCACAGTTCGTGATTCTGAGTAACGTGCCGCGAAAGAACGTAAGGTGGTCGATTAGTGATTCGGAATCATGAGACGGTTAATTGATTCGCACGTGAAGAGTATTTCAAGAGGTCCACCCGAGGCGTCGAGCCATTAAATATCAGAGCGATCTGACGAGAATTAATACATTTACGGCGGACGTCGCATACATACATGATTTCGGTTGATCAGCAAAAATATCGATATAAATAAACAAATGAAAATGATCTATTAACGCTGAAATAACCGTGTCAAATATTCTGCATAAATCATTTAAATGATAATTAAACATTTAAATTGGAATAAATTAAATTTTATTTCATTTCAAATTAAATAATTTAAATGACAATTGAAATAAATAAATTTACACAATTACGTATCTGTCCAAATAGGAATTAATATTAATTCTGAGAAGAATATCGGTATCTTTCAGACACTTTTCGCTAAAAAGCAAAAGCCTGAAATCAGTCGTATCGACGGGCCCGATTATTATTAATGATAAAATAATAAAACGTTAAAACAATAAAACTATTAACAATTATAAATGATAAAGCGTTAAAATAATAAAATTATTAATAAATAAAATTATATTAGTTATTAATATATTATTAAATATTACAATTATTATAATTATAATTATTAATTATATAATATAATTAATTATACTATGTAATTTAAATATAAATAATAAAGCGTTAAAATAATAAAACTGTTAACAATTATAAATAATAAAGCGTTAAAATTATTAATAAATAAAATTATACTTGTTATAATATGTTATTAAATATTACAATTATTATAATTATAATTATTAATTATATAATATAATTAATTATACTATGTAATTTAAATATAAATAATAAAGCGTTAAAATAATAAAACTGTTAACAATTATAAATAATAAAGCGTTAAAATTATTAATAAATAAAATTATACTTGTTATAATATGTTATTAAATATTACAATTATTATAATTACAGTTATTAATTATATAATATAATTAATTATACTATGTAACTTAAATATAAATAATAAAGCGTTAAAATAATAAAACTGTTAACAATTATAAATAATAAAGTGTTAAAATAATAAAATTATTAATAAATAAAATTATATCTGTTATTAATATATATTATTAATTATTATAATTATAGTTATTAATTATATAATATAATTAATTATATTAAAATATAAATGATAAAGCTAAAATAATAAAACTCAACAATTATAAATCACAAAGCGTTAAAATATTAAAATTGCTAATAAATAAAATTATATTTGTAAAGTTAGTATAACGAAGTTAGTTCTAATAAATATTACGTATTTCTCATACGCGATTGTCATTTCAAACCCCAGGAAATGTGTTAAAACACAACGACGATCATGTTGTCGAAGCTACGCTGGCGATGAAAGTCCGAGAGGAGGAGAGAGAGAGAGACACAGTTCGCATAACGAAGCAGCCAGATGCTAAAATTAGCGGGTGCTCCTGACCTGGGTTGCTCGATCGCGTATAACTCACAATCAGTGTCAAAATGCGAGTCAAATCTCGTACGCGTGCCTACGGGATTGCTTTTCGTTTTCGCGACCATTTTAAACGGCGTTTCTCCGCGACCGACGAATCGGTCGTGCCTCGAGTCCTTAATCGAAGTTGAGCATTAATCGATTAAAACATTCGGTTCAATTGTCTGATCGACGTTCACGATTAATAAAATTAAAATGCGAGTCGTTGATTGAATGGAAATTAATGGAATTGACCATCAATCGTTGATTAAATGAAACTAATCGTTGAAAGATCGGCAACTGATTTCGTCGATTAATAATGTTAATTACCAATTATTATGACCACCGTGAAATATATCTATGCAATGAGAGATTTTTATATCCGAATTTGAAATGTCCGAATGTGTTTCGTTTTATTATGCGAATATTCTACTATCAAGAGAATGAGAAAAAAGAAGGGAGAAATTGAAATTGATAAAAGTCACGATCGAAATCAATATCAATGTTTGTCGCAGAAGTCTGCATGGATCTTAATTAATGTATTATAAAATTGTAAAACATTTACAATAGTATAAATAGTAAATTTAATAAATAATAAATTATATATTATTATTATTATTACTAAAATAATTAATATATTAGTAAAATATATCTTATTATTATTATTATTATATATTTTATATTATGGTTCTATAAAAAGATAATAACTATTCATTTATTATCATTTAATCAAATTTATATATTGTTAATGTTAATATTAACAATATATGGATCTTAATTAATGTATTATAAAATTGTAAAGTATTTATAATAATATAAATACTAAATATGGTAAATAATAAAATATATTTTACTATTATTATTATTATTATTATTATATTTTTTAATATATATTATGGTTCTATGAAAAGATAATAACTGTTAATTTATTATCTTTTAATCAATCAAATTTATATATTGTTAATGTTAATATTAACAATATGTGGACCTTAATTAATGTATTATAAAATTGTAAAACATGTATAATAGTATAAATAGTAGATATAGTAAATAATAAAATATACCTTATTATTATTATTATTATTATTACTATATCTTTTAATACATATCATGGTTCTATAAAAAGATAATAACTGTTAATTTATTATCTTTTAATCAGTCAAATTTATATATTGTTAATGTTACTATTAACAATATATGGATCTTAATTAATGTATTATAAAATTGTAAAACATTTATAATAGTATAAATAGTAAATATAGTAAATAATAAAATATATTTTATTATTATTATTAGTAAAATATACCTTATTATTATTATTATTATTATTATTATTATTATACCTTTTCATATATGTTACGGTTACATAAAAAAATAATAACTGTTGATTTATCATTCATTCAGTCAAATTTATATATTGTTAATGTTAATACTAGATCAATTCTAAGAAATATTGACAATTTTATTTCACAAACATAAAAGTGAGAAAAACTTGTCCGAAGAGTTTTATTCAGTGGTGAGTTCTCTTGAATGAATGGATATTCGAAATCCTTAATTACTGCAGTATCCTGCTTCAGAAAATCGTCTGGGCATTTAAAAATGTGATAATTTCCGTGGGAAAGATTGGCTGGAGAAAAGACAGGATGTGGCAGGATTTTGTATTTTAATTAAAATTATAACTTGTAACCAATTGTGATTTTGATACGTAACGATACATAATAATATTGTACTTGCACAGACGTGTTATCGTTTGTATCGAAAGAACCTTAAGTTATGAATTATCTTAAGAAATTGTATAAAAACGTATTTCTGTGATAGTGGTTGCAGTAACTAAACACAGTTGCTCACAGAAGTATTACGTATGTTTATAGAAACATTTTATGAATATATTGTGCGTATTACATAAAACATTGTAGTAAAATACAATTACAGAAGAATAATATTTAATATATAAATATTTAATATAAATTATTATATTAAATATATTAATATTTAATACAAGTACATATACTATTCATTTAATACAAGTATTCAAACAATTTAGTTGATTTGCAATAACAATATTATAAATTTGAATAAATGAATGATAAATTAACAGTTATTATCTTTTTATGGAACCATAACGTAGAAAATATAATAATAGAAAATATAATAATAGTAAAATTAGAAAATATAATAATAATAAGATATATTTTATTATTTACCATTTACTATTATAAATGTTTTACAATTTTATTATTACCAACTTTTGAAAGTTCTTCTATTAAAAAAAAAAAAAAAAAAATATTTCTTTGGCCTATCATTCAGAGATAAAAAAATTATTAACTTAAAAACTTAATTAACCAATCTACTCTCATCTAATAATCTACATATTTTACGTATTTCTGACAATTAGCAGGAATAAAATTATTGTAATATACTTTGCAAGTAAAATATATCTAAAGCATTATACAATATTTTTATATTATACTATTACTACTATACTATGACTATGTTATATAGTATTAATATTACTATTATATAATACTAAACGTATTATATAAATAAAAATAAAAATCTTATCGCACAGAGCTATCTATTGAAGTTTTTAAACTTTATTTTTATTTTTATTCAACTTTATTATTTATTTCATTTGCATTTTTAACATTTATTTTTACGAGATGATTTATTCATGCTTCATCAATTTTTTTGTTTGTTTTGCAATATTCGCAATAAATAAACTCTTGCATACATTTTCAGATAAAACACAATTGTGCTAATAAAATTTCAAAATATATAATATAATGAAATATATAATACAATAAATAGAAATTCTTCAGTGACAAGCGTACGAATATTTTCAGCAATAATATGCGAATTTGCTTAGCGACACGCTGGCGCAAGAATGGAAGAAGAAAAAAAAAAGAAGGAAGAAAAGAGAACGAAGGAAACAAATTTTTTTCTCTCTCTCTCAAAAGAAAAATTCAAAGTGACGAGCTGTCGATCGTGACACGTACTTTCTCGCCTTTATCGTTGCAACGTTTCAGTAGAAAAAAAAGAAGAGAGAGAAAGAGAGAGAGAGAGAACCAGCGGACACAATAGCGTCTAGAAATACAGCAGGGAACAATTCGTTTCGTAATGCGCGCGCGCGAGAGGCGCACGAGGCTGAGAGTGAGAACGAGAAAGAGAAATAAGTATGTATGCACCGCGGTGAACTCGGAGGTGCAGCGAAACGTATCGCGTTTGCGAAGCTAATGCCTACGCCTATCACGGGCGCCAGCCTTAGAAAGTGGAATGCAAGCCAGCCACTGCGCGCTGATGAGAGTGGAAGTTTTAACGCCAGTTTTAGACATCAACGACCGTGTTGTTCGCTGCCACCGATGAAGAATCGAGAGAACACCGCGTTTGAATGAACAACGCCGAAAAATATACGACTGCCACAGACTTGTTATTATTTGGATCATCGGCTCGGTTGTTCGAATAAAGTATTTGGAAAGCGTGTTATTTTGTATTATTTTATGATATTATTATTACTATTTGAATTATTTTGTACAATTATATATAATAATATAATATATTAATATACATATATATATATATTATATAATAATATTTATAATATAATATATATTATATTATTATATATATTAAATATATTATTATTATTACTATTATCATATTATATATTATTATATATTATTATTATATAATTAATATAATATTATATTAATATTATTATAATATTATACATTATTATATATTACTATTATATTATTATGTATTATTATTGTATAATAATAATATATTTAACATATATACAATAATATAATATATATTATATTATAAATTACAATTATATATTATAAATATATATATTAAATATAAATATATATTATAATATATCATAAATATTAATATATCTTACATTATTATATAATATATAATAATAATAATAATATATTAATAACATATTTAAGAAGAAAAATGAAAGGATAGAAAACACTTTTTCCCCTAAGGATTTCCCTAAAAGAAAGGTTTATGCAGAAACCAGGAATCATGGAGGAGAATGAAGAAAGAGGACTGTATCGAGAGACAACATCACAGCAGCTTCATCTTTATTCCAATAAATTTTACAACTGCACTGCGAATGATTGTTGTATCACCCTCGTCAGACACGATATTTAATCCCGTAGCCTGAGACCGGGAAGTCAAAGAACGTTTAATTAATTGCAAGCCGATTTACTAAGAACAGTAAGGCAAATTGATATTTCTAATTGACAGGTCAGGCTCCTTGGAAATAATTGAGAACAAGGTAACTGTTATAGCGAAGGTAAGGAAATACGATACAGTTCGTTGCTTAAGCAACAAGTAAATTAATTAATACGTAATGTGTAAGAGCCTATGAATTTTATCGTAATTACAAGTACATTAATGTATAATAAAGGAAGGATGTGGCGGACGCGTGAGATTAATTATGGTAAGCGAAGTGAAACGTGATTCGTTATATCTATCAGGGGATAACAGCTAATTAATTATTCAAAAAAAAAAAAAAAAAAAAAAACGGAACTCGCTTTTGAATTGGAATTATTTTCTCCAAGTTCTTTTCCAAGTCATTTCCGTTCCGATTGTCTGACAGATTCTCAACACGTATTAACTTATCTATTAAAAAGTATCTGGGGTCAAAGTTAGATTAACTTTGCTATTCTGCCGATTGAATTGGTGTCTTAAAAATATTTGCAAAACAATGTTGCAGAAATTCGTTTCGCAAACATTCGCATGTCAAAAGTTTTGCTATACAGTTTAGAAAATACGGTGCTTTAAAAGTCGTTATAGAAATCTAGCTGGATTAATTTTGTTTTGTCTCCGAGTTAGATTAATTTCGTAATGAATCACGCGTATCTTAGAAATTCTACGATATATTGGAAAACACTTATTTAAAAGAAATCTAGGCATCAGCTAGGATTAATTCAAGTTACATTCTTTTCTAATAATTACAAAATTTCATCAATCACGTTATTTATACTATCTTTTATAACTTTTTATAATATATATATATATATTTCTACAAATTTTATAATATATATATTTTATAACTTTTATAATATATATATATTTATTTATATTTAATATTTATATATATATATACATAAATATATATATATATTTCTATAACTTTTATTTTATATATATATATATATATATATATATATATTTATGACTTTTATATATATAAATTTTTATAACTTTTATAATAATTATGTTTTTAAATATAATAATAATAATATTAAATAATAATTATTATATTTTTAAATATAATATAATAATAATAATAATAGTTTTAAATATACATATATTTTTATAACTTTTATAATATATATACATTTTTATAACTTTTATAATATATATACATTTTTATAACTTTTATAATAATTATATTTTTAAATATAATAATAATAATATTAAATAATAATTATTATATTTTTAAATATATATATATATTTATAATTTTTATAATATATATATTTTTTTTAATTTTTTATGATATATATCGATGTATCTACAATATTACGATAAATTATTGCTTGATCTTTCGTGAAACAATGTCTGAAACTGTGAAAAATTAAAAATAATGCAGGTAAATAAAAACAAAATTACTAGAAATGACAAACAACGACTATTGACGGGAAGAAATGGTTAAAATTGATTTTAACAATTTTATTCATTGTTTCCTACGCTGAATTTCCATTTATAAATTTGTAAACATAATCATTTCAAGAGTATTTACGTTCGAACACGTCACAGTATACGCTCATCTCTCATCAAGCATCTCGGCTGCAACTAACTGGAAATTAGGCTCGGATTAAATTCGAACGAAGTCGAATTTATTCGCGATTAAATCTGGCTTCGACGATCGGCGAGGATGCGTGCGATTGAAAGAGGTTCTCGCGTTTGGCGAGACTAACGCAAACGCCTACTATCGGATCAGGCGCCCGCCTTTGGAACCCGGAATGCAAATCCGCGAGACTCGCCTAAGCGCCGGCATCGATTCCTGCACGCCCACGCGAGTCGCGGCACGTACTGCTTATGCCATCAAAATTACTGGACAAAACGGCGTATTAACATTCGCCGACTGAACCATCAAGCGAACGTCTATTTCTGTCACGATTCTGATCCTACGTGCGCGCACGCGTTTATCGCCGATGCTGGGCTTCGCTTTCGGTGGTGAATATTTTACATCTGCCTGTGGTTTATGACTGCCTGACGCTGAACGAGGCTATCCCTCGTAGGAAATGAAGTTATCAATGCGAAAAATTATTGGACTGTACGCATAAATGCAGTTGGGTGTGAAAAGTATTCGTACAGTGACTAATCGCAACTAAAATGAATAATAATATTTATCGGACAATATTTCTTTAAACAAACATGGCACATCTATTCTCCAAAGTCTATAGAACAACGATATCAAGTAAACAAGAAAAATAGAATATTCATATTGTTTATATAAATAAGAAGAAAAATGAACAAAATGGCAGAAATGAACGCGTGATAAGTATACAGTTCTATTGTCATTATCAGGTGTACAAGTAATTTAAACATTTATTCGTTTACTTGAACATTTACAATGGAAACAACAAATAATTGTAAAGTTAATATTTATAATTAGCATTTGGTAAGGTTTCCCTCTGATTTTATTATTGCAGCTAGCCTTTCAGGTATTGAATTAACCAAATTAGATGTGATTTTATTAGTGATGTTATTCCATTGATTAAAGCATTTTTTAATACTGATGCTGAATACTATTCAATAAATAATACTCGAAGAAAGATGGATTTTCAATTAAATGTATTTCAAAATAACTTTTATTCGCACAAAAATTCTTAGAAAATCTGTTCCACGAGGAAACTATTCTAAGCGTTCTTAACCACTTGCGGTGGCAACTGATTGCGGACCATAACGAGTGACCAAACCGTGTACAATTCGTCGTTTTCTTTTCGAACTCGTTGGTATGATATCATTGGATAGAAATTATTGAGGAGTAAAAAATTTATTATTTGTTTCGCCTGGGTTATACTTAAATATAAAAATTTTTTTATAGATTAATATTTATAATATATTTATTAATATTATAATGTTTATATTATATTTATTAATATTATAATATTTATATTATATTTAATAATATTATAATATTTATATTATATTTATTAATATTATAATATTTATATTATATTTAATAATATTATAATATTTATATTATATTTATTAATATTATAATATTTATATTATATTTAATAATATTATAATATTTATATTATATTTATTAATATTATAATATTTATATTATATTTAATAATATTATAATATTTATATTATATTTATTAATATTATAATATTTATATTATATTTATATTATAATAATTATAGATTATACTTAAAACTGAGAAAATGTTGCAATTTTGGGATAAAAAAAGTTCTCAACGTACGTGGCGCGTTAAAGATTAAAATGGTAATATTTCTTTCTATAAAAATTCCACAAAAAACAGATATCTTTTTACACAAAATGCATATACAGTTACGGACAAAATTGAGTAGACAGGTAATGGAAATAGATATGAATTAAATTTAGTCAAAGTGGTACTATTATTACGTACTTAAGTTTTATATATTATATATCTTTATGGTATATAGATTATTTAGCGGATGATTGAAATTAATGTTTACATTGGTGTTGAAATAAGATACACTTAAAGAAAAAGTCAGCAGATTGTCGAGGGAGAGAAATAAGTGGACACTCGTTTGTTTCGTTACTCCAAGGCAAAGAATGTGAACAAATGTGAAGTGTTGCTCCCATTCTTACGCTGTGATATCAAATTAACTGTTTAGTTGTTTCCTAGGCTTTGTACAGGGCAGATTATTTGTAAGGAAATAGCGGAATGTCAGCAAGAAAAGAAATTTCAAATCAAATTCGTTATTTGATTATATCGGACTGCCGCAATCAATTAAGTTACCGTGTGATAGCAAAAAAGTTCGGTGTTTCCAAAAGTGCGGTAGAAAAAATTTATAAAAAATATTGAAAATTTAAGCGGACGTAAACGTTGCACCAGGAACGTTGCGAAGGAAGATCGTCGAATTATTCGTAAATGCCGACAAAATCCAAGAATCGCATCGCGAAATATTGTAGAAACGTTAGAATTAAATGTATTATCAGAAACAGTACGACGTAGATTGCAGAAGTTGGGATTGAAATACTGTAAAGCCAAATGTGAGCCATACATTAATCAAACAAATATAAAGAAACGTTTAACTTTTGCTAAAAAAAATATGTAAATATGCCAAAATCATTCCGGAAAACAATAATGTGGAGTGACGAAAGCAAATTTGAATTGCAACAATTGAAAAAAATAAAGGATTATGTGTGGAGAAAAAGATATGAAACATAGAAAAAGCCGTTCATTACGCCAACTGTCAAACTTGGAGGAGGATCATTAATTTTATGGGGGTGTTTTTCATGGAATGGAGTTGGTAGTTTGAAGTACAAATTGAAGGAACAATGAACGCTGACAAGCACATTGAAATAATATGCGAAAATTTAGAAGAGGTAGTTCTAAAAATTCGTCTCGAGGAAGAATAAATTTTGCAACAGGACAACGACCCGAAGCACACTGCTAAAAAAAGACCAATAAATTTTTGGAGGATTCAAATATTAAATTGTTGGAATGGCCAGCGCAAAGTCCGGACTTGAATCTAATAGAAAATTTATGGAGTGTATCGGACTCAAAAGACAAAAGCGAAAGGATAAGGATACGATTGTTTTAAAAATTTGCAATTAGCATTTGAAAATATCGATAAAAATTACATTGAAAATCTGATAAATTCGACGTTTAGAAGCAATTATTAAAGCAAAGGCTGGACATGCTAAATATTAATTTTATTTTTCTCGTATATTTTATTACACGTCCACTTATTTTTGTCCCTCAATGCAAATGTAAATATTAATTTCAATTATTCACTGAATAATACATAAAATTTAAGTACGTAATAATAGTACGACTTTGACGAAATTTTATTCACATCTGTCCACTCAATTTTTGTCCCGTAACTGTACATTCGAACAGAACTTGTATCTTCTTTTAAAAAAAGCAAAAAAGAACCGGTTAACTTCGATCTCTGATTAAAACACGAAGACGTTGATGCTTGTTTAATGTTACGCGATGTTTCACAAACAAGTTTTTCATCCGTGCAAGGTTCACTCGCTGTCCTCCCTTTTCACTCGCCGTTCATTTCGTCATTTTAATGAACTTCCAATGAAGCTCGACACCCAGTAAAAATGTCAGCCCGACACGCGTAATAAAATGTCAGTACGCAAACCTGAGCCTGTGTCGAAACGGCCACAGGCAACGATAGGATGATTGCCTCGTTTTATAACGAATCGATGGTGAAAGTGCGTTTTCAGAAACACGGTGAAATCCCGGTTTTTGTTGCCGGCGACATGCAGCTTCGATTACACCGCGAATATTATCCGCGTAGCAAATTTGTCTTGTTGCGTATCGATTTCACATTATTCGCGTATATATAAAGGAATACCTCGGATACTTGGGTTGTTTCAGGATGAAATTAGGAAATTCTTAGGAAAAGAATATTAATTAAGATCGAATTCCGACCGCGCAGATCTGATACATTTATCTCGTTGCTGAAGAATCCTGAATAACTTCTTCGTGCTAATAAAAAAGTCTTAAATTAGAAAGTTTCGGTATTTTTTTGATGGCGATTGGTTTTTTTTTTTTTTTATTTTTCGGAGCTATGCAAACTTAAAACAATTCACTGAAATATGATTCGTTTAATTTTTTTTTGTAATAGAACAAAACAAACGTCAATAAACGCCATAAACTGGAAAGCTGAATCAGAAAATTTCTCAGAATAAATGGACATTTTCTATAAATAAGTATTTCGTATTACTATTAATAAATTGCATATTTTGTTTAACGATACGTATAAAAATTCTCTCCCAAAGAAAGCTCGTCGCAAATGATTTATTTAATTTAGACACGGTATAATGTTACCTTTGAAATAAAAATAATAAATCGATGAAAACGAGTTAGTATCTCAACTAAAACTTGTCCAACACTGGTTACGAGTATTTTACAATTCATTAGTACAAATTTGAAGGATGCTTTCTCTAATTAAATGCGAAATAATTTCACAAAGGTAGGAGAAGTGATTGAATGCTTCGAGAAATATCAAAACGATTAGGAACAATTTCATAGTAATAATTTAAAGCAGAAGTGTAATGTCTCAAACAGATTGTCACTCAAAGAAAATAGAAATAATTGCAATGATCTTGTTAGAATTACGTGATTTATCTAATTACAATTACGATTAAGCATATTTACTTTATCGTTTACCGACAAACGGTGCAATGTTAATTATGCAATTATAATTATATATTCGAGTGTCCCTCAGAATTGCAGTTGATATCGATATCGAGGTAATTACTCTCGTACATTTCGGAACAATAAAATGTCAATAAACGACTCGATAAAATAATTTTATCTCTGTGATAACAAATTATTGCTAGTTGAAGTCGACGAATGAATAATAATTGGAGGCAGTTGGAAACAGTTAAAATCGAAAGGAAATTCTGCGAAAATAGAAAATACGCGACTGGTAAGTACATTCTATTTCTGCGATGATAGCTTCTCCTTAATGGTATATTTCAAGACTCGACACTTCCCCTGATCACTTATAATAAAAGCTGAACAGACGGCAGGATGTAGGAAGATTCTACGTAAGAACGTTTGCCACAAACGGGTAGGAATGTATTATCTCAAGTATATACACTGACACAACGATAATTATGAATTGTTGCGGCTTGATAGTTAGTTGCGAACAGGATAAAAAAAAAAAAAAAAAAAAAAAGAAAAGTACGACAGACGGATGAGTATTAAAAATTTCTTTCCTCTGCCGTATCTGCTTCGTTTATCTAAAGAATAATAAATTTTTTAACACTGCATAAACTATTGTGTTTATTTTTAATTGGTCGTGAATTATAAAAGAAGAGAACAACAGACAGAGGATATTTCTATATTAAACAAATTTCCTCTCCGTTGGTAACGAAATGAAAAGTTGTCCCAGGTTGGAAATAAATAAATTTCTCGTAACGTTCTCTGTGAAAACCGATCGATGATCGTTGAATGTAAAATGTCATTTTATAGCAGAGAGTTATATCAATATCGTGAATTTTAATTCTTACTTTAGATGCATGATGAAATAGTTATACTTGGATTGCACATGCATTTATCAGTATCGGTTACATGATACTCCGTAGTTTACTTTCCTTGCCCGTTGCATTTCCATGTGCATATAATTTTATTATCGTGTTTGTTTTGGGATCTATAACATATCGTATTTATTTTCGTCTGATATCATCTGTCGTCAAAATAAATACTACTGATAGCCAGTTCCAGTGCTATTTTTGAAGATATAGAAATACAATTTATTTATGTCGGTGATAACGTTTCTGTTATCCAGAGGAACACGTGTTATCAAGAGAATTTTTTATCAAACGTACATGAAATAGTATCATAGAAAAAATCGAGAATTAAATCGGTGAATTAATACTTAAATTACCAAATAATTTTACGATTTAATAACGTAGTTTAACTATAGAAATTGAAACTCTAAAAAATCGTGCAAAAATCCTCTCGTGTCGTTTAATGATTAAAAATTTAAAAAAAAGGTATTTATTCGAAATGCATAAAATAGTAACAAAAATACTAAAATATATAAAAATATTTGTACTGATTAATCGCGAATTAAACGAAATAAATTTCCTTGTCTTAATTTTAAAATGAACGAAGAGTCAAAACTATAAAATGAAAAAGAATAGTAGTCATTCTGCCTACGTCAAAAGACTTATTTTTATCATCGCATGCATATTTGTGAGCACATTTTTTCCGATTAAATCTTGATCGAACGTAAGTATTTATTATTCAGAGCAGCGTTTAGAATATTAAATACCCGAAGCGATTTGCATTTTGAATGCAGAATAGCCTCGATAAAATGACCGCTATTCGCTCGTTGCACTGCCCATATTCGTTATTTTCGTCGGGTTTTAAACATTTTACATAAACAAATTATGTGATCGTAAGGAAAAACATCGCGTATCGATACGCTTTCATTCGCAAGATATTATCGAATTAAAATCCTTCACACCGACTCTTTTTATTACCAATGTTTCCTTTTTAAGATATAACATTTCCCTTTGCATGATATTTCCATTTCATGTACGCATCAATTACATTTAATAATTGGACTGCGAAACTGAAGTGTTCGTAGAAAATTTTAGAATGCAACGCGTTAAATGGAATTTTAAAATGGAATCTTAATGGACATATTATAAAAGAAAAAAAAAAAAGATAGATAAAAATTCAAAGTAGATATACAATTTTCTATAGAGATTCTTTGATTTTTAATCAAGCTCGTAAAAAATTTACATAAAAGCCCGCAGCCTAGAAAGTTGTTTCTAGTAAAGCATATAAATTTAAATATAAATATAAATTTAAATTGTATAGAAAATAAGTTATAAGTAGATTAATAAATTAATTAATAGAAAAGAAAATATAAATTTAAATTGTACAGAAAATAAGTTATTATAATTGTACAGAAAATAAGTAGATTAATAAATTAATTAGCAGAAAAGAAAAAGGAATCACAAAGAAAAGGTATGAGTGATCGTTGTATTTTCGAAATTTCGTGGACTTGAGTAGTTTTGTCTAATTTGAACTTTAGCTGAACTGCATCATCTGTTGGAACTTATATAATTTATTCGTTTGTGATAAATATATAAATCCCATGTGAATGCATAAAATTCAAATTCTTTGAAATTGTAACGTTTTCCTGGTAGCAGTACTTTCCTTCTCGCGTAACTTTCTTTCCCAATCGATGATGTGATCACTATCATCGTTGTACGATTCGTGCGAAATATTTAGTAATCAATAACGTCATGTAACAGGTGATAAAGATTAGCTTATCTAAAGCACTCAATTCCCTTTTGTTCAAATGAAAAACAGTTTCGATGAGTTCGTGTACTGCGACCTTCGGAGGATTCAAGGTCTCGGAGTTACGATTAACAAGAATCATTTTCAAATAGAATGGAATTACCGGAAGTGCAAACTCCGAGTGTATCCTGTAAATAATGTGCAAAAACAACCCGATGTAGATGTATCCGTGCAAATAAATCTTGTTTCTTTTGCTAAACAAACGACGGGCAAAAGTCGTTTTTGAAATGACATTGAAAGAAAAATGAAAATTAACAGCCAAGTGTGAGAAAGAAAAGAACGAAGGATAAAGAGAAAACTTCTTGTTGCGATTTCTAATTTCAGCGATTGGTTTGCAGGTGAATAATTATTCAACTGATTTTGCGTGTTAGAAAAAGAGCTTAATAGGAAATATGTTTATAATATTTAAAATAGTTGCGGACAAAAACGTCAGTTTAAAAGTAAGGCTATTTTTCTTGTTTACACCGGAGACAAAAAATGTTTCTACTGTAATGTTAGCAGTTGACACAGAAAAAAACAGAAGAGAATAAACATTGAAAAGGCAGTTTCTTGTTCTAAGAAGTTTTGTTTTTTAGCAACCTTGTTTGTACATCATATTTATTTAAGTGATTTTGCAGATCAGGAAAGAAGTGGAGTTTAATGGTGAATATTTTTATAATGTTTACAGTTGCTATTAATAGTTCTATAATTGCAAACGAAAACATGAGTTGATAATATCGTGGACTATAAATTTGGTCGTGTATCATGTTATAAAAATTTATAGTATTTGATTTTATTCTTCTTGATGAAGAATAATAAGACTAAATTAAATTAAAAATTGGAAACTTAAGTACAAGAAGTTTTTATGATTTCCAATGTCCGATGACTAATTAAGATTTAATATTATACTAGTAAAATAGTTTTCTAGTTGGAAATAAGGACACAAGTTCAAAATTACAGTTATTTTTTTCTTATCGATGAGAAAAAAAAAATTTTAAGTGCCTAGAAAGAAATTTAACTTTGATATCGTGGTGATATTAAATTTAACTTTGATATCGCCACAATATTGCAATTTTCACACCATTATGGTACGAAGATTATTGCAAGCTATCAATTTAAAAAAAACAATTTCCGAGAACATATCTGAGTAAAATTCCTTTGTTTACCTATAAAATTCTTATATTTTGATAATATTAATATCATAAGATTGTTATTTTTCCTAAAGACAAAAATTAGCGTGTATGTTTTAATTTGAAGAAACATGTTTTGTAAAATAAATATTCTCTAAGTCTAAATAATATAGTGATAATAATAATGAATGTAATGAACATACAAATAATGAGTACATACATACACTATAACTATGAATATAGTAATAACTATTAATATACATACGTACTTATTAATTACGTATATGAACAATTTGAGAAATACTTTATGTAGGTTTATGACACAGCGTCAAAAGAGAAATTTATTTTGCTCGAATAGAAGATTCATAGCGATAATAATAAAGAATCATATTCATGGTAATAGGAATCAACGTAAGTATTCCAATTAACTCGTTGAATGGGCTTTAAATAGGTATTGCTCCATTTTAAATGGTGCATGGTGATATCAGAAGACAGATTCATCTTTTTACGACAAATCCAGCGTAAAAGCAACTATGCATTTTATTAAAAGAAAGTTTAATATTTATTATATATACTTAAATGATGCTAATTTAAGCTAATTTAAGCAATAATGTAAAATTATTCGATGAGAATTAGCTTTTAACTTTACATTGATTATTGATAATATTAATTGCTTTGGTTATTGATAGTTAAGTAAAACATACATACTATTTATCACTGAAGAAATATCCAAAAAATGTACTTATCATTAATCCAATTTCTATTTACCTGTTCTACAAAATATATGTTGTTTATATCTTTCGATACGTTTTACGATTTTTCATAATTATTTAATGAAATCTACTAATAACATATGGAACAATGAAAGAAAATGTTCCAGAATTTATGCAAATAAAGTTCCTGTAGTCGTGTTAAAAATGGTCTAAAAAAAAGTGTAAAAGTGATTGCTGATGAAGTCTATAAGAAACAGCAAAACGTCAGTAAAAATATATTAAAATAGAAAAAGAAAGAGAGAGAGAGAGAACGACAGACAGTCAATGCAACAAAACTAGTCGTGAGCCACATCAGAGGATAACAGAGGCAAAAGAGGAGAGAAGAAGAAAAGAACATAACCTGTTACGGTTATTGAGCATCACTGATTCGCAGATAACTACAATTGAAGCATTCGAAAATAAGAATGTCAGTGTTCGATGAGATGAAACTATCAGAACTTTAAATAAAATTTTTACATGTTACATGTGTCTTTTTTAACGATTTCATGCAAATGACAATAACATAGCACGGCGAAACATCGACAACTACACAGGAGGCGATGGAAAAGCACTGGCCCAGAGTCACATGGTGATCAGCCAGTGCGAAACACGTATAAGTACATGTACTCGTAATATACATGTCGATGACACGACAAGTACAGTACAACTAATTGACGTTAGAAATGCGAGAAATTCTACCGAATGTCGCCGAACATATCCGAACGTTGTTCGTCGATACATCACAGTCACTGCAAACAAATAGCAAAAAAGAAAAAAAGATGCGCATGCATTCAGTAAAATGATCTCAATTATTTCCGAAAACGTTTCATTGATCGGTGATATCAATCACGTGAGCAATATTTCCGTGTTTGCTGACGCTGGCCAGTCGAAAGCCAGCCGTTCAATCACGGTAACAAATCGAACGCGAGTGTGAGCGCGATCAAATAAACACGCACGTACATAGGCACACGCATGCGCGGCGTTAAGTGGTTAACCTGTTACAACTTGACGCACGGAATTCTATGGAGTAGGTGATCGAAACGAATGATACTCTTGTTATGTCGTTCCGAATCGAATCCCAAAAGACAATGAGTTGACAAACTTTTTGAAAAGTAAAAAACAAAGCGAACGAAAGAAAGAAAAAAATCGATTGCGTGACACCAACCTGTCGCTCTTGTCGACGATTGTCAGCGTGGCGAGCTCCTGAAGCGGTGGTTCCGCGGAGATACCCTGCGCCCTTTGCTTCCTGGGCCTCGGTTTCGTCGGCGTCAAAGGTGACTTAAAGGGGAGCACGCTGAGAAACTTGTCGAGATGGCTCCGTAGCTCTTGTATCTCGGCGTCGCGGCGACAGAGGAGCGCCTCGAGTTCGGCGATCTTCTCGTCCTTGACGCGCAGCAATTCCTGTAGCTCGCGAAGGGTACCCATGGCTGTGATCGTGGTCGCTCCGGTGACGTTTGAAATGGCCCTCTGGCCGGCTGCCGCGACCACGGCCACAGCGCCGTGCGTCGGCAGATGGGAGGCGTCCTCCTCGTCGGCGAGCCGCTGCTGCGTCGACGAGAAGCACAAGGAGTCGAAGCACACGCGCATAGACACGCAGGCGTCGCCGATCGGCACTCTGCACTTGGTACCCTCGTCCATTCAACCCGCAAACGAAACTGCCGCGAAGAGGAGAGAATAAGAAGCCGCGACGAGGAGCACACGACCCGAACGGTGCGTCGTCGGCTCGCTCTACTCCACAATTCCGCGCTCTCCAATGCCGGAGGACCACAACTTCCACCGTCTCCCTTCACGAACTTCCACGATTACCGCTATCTCGCTCCTTCCCCTCCCTCCCACCATTTCTACGTTTTCTCTCTCTTTCTCGCACTTTACCCCCACTCTTCCACGATAGCTTTCCTCGTTACTCCGCAACCTCGTCTCATTGCATTCTGCTCTCTCACTCTGTAGCGTCGTCTCTTTCCAACGTCACGTCACCGTTCATCTTTTCCTCCAGCCTGCTTCCAGCCGGCTCCTCCTTCTCACTCTTTTCTTTTCGTTCTTCAAAGCATCTGTCTTACTCGCACATGTCTTTCTCGCGTCGTTATTTGTTATCTCTGTTGAATCTTCTAACTCTCCCTCTTATTTTTCCCCCTCGTTTCTTTTCAACGTGACATTTCTCTTTTCGGTGATACTGACGCTCGTCTTATCGTTGCTTGGTGTGTTATTCTGTTCCATTCTCTTCTAAAATGCAGAGCGATGCAGAGGAATCGGCGTCGGGTAACTCTTCTCACGTAACATCTCGCTTCGTTTTGTCTCTGTCTTACGCTTTACTGCAGTTCCTCGGTAGTAGTTTAAATTTGCTCCTGGATTGCGCCATGTGACCGGTGCGCCATCTATGTCGTTCTTCTCCGTCGAGAAGGTTGACGCGGCGACTTGCTTATCGGCCGCGCGTATTTTTAAGGAAAATTGCAGATAAATCGAATTCTTTTTCGCATTTACTTCCGTATCTCTGCTAATACACTTTTAAATGTACATATAGTATTTTCACTACTTTTATTAAAAGCTGTACCTTACTATACATTTAATATCACATTATATTTTTAAATTGTTTATATATTCTTTCTGGAGCATATTCTTCTCCTACATTATATCAACGTTAATTAATTAATAATATTGATTATCAAAACGTTTTGATACACTTTCGCGGAATTATTTTACACTTTTGCATTTTATTTTGCACATCATTGTAAGTTGTATATAATGTGGCTTTTTTATTTACTTTAGATAACAGCGACTACATTTTTACATTTGCACTTCTTGCGCATCACGCCACGCCGTGGCTGCATGGAATAACGTACGTGAGCCGTGAGTTTATCTACGTCGGTAATTCAGTGCAGCCTTCGTCAAGGTTAACAGCGGTTTTAGAGCCTGATAACGGAATGAATGAAGCCTTCAACAAGATATCAGGTTACTTAACACTTTTATTTTTATCTTGTTTTTAATTCTGCTTGATACATCGAACGTGTAGATCAGAAATACAATTACTCCTTGCGTTTAAGAGCAAATAAAAATGCACGAATCGAGGAAATACTATAATATGACTATATACTATATACTATACTATGTACTATACTATAATATGACTATATAGTTGTACAATTTTACTGCGAAAAACGTATTCATGACTGAAATGAAAAACATAAATTGCATATCATTTCTATATCATTTTTTATGGAATACAAAAAAAAGAAAATGAAAAACAATCGTGTAATTACTCACGTGGAGCAAATTTATAAAAAAAACACAAGAGTTGATCCCGCGGTTTATGTGCGTCAGATTTCTAGAGATGACGCCACGTAGACCGCTGACCTTATTACATTACACTACATTACAATTACAGCAGCTATTCCGATTGAAATAATTAAACTGACTGCGATCCTCTACTCAAGCCTCACTGCCGTGATATTTAAATAGCAAGAATGTACACCTCGTAAATCAGTTAATCAAACACAAATGTACTTGTAAAGTATGTAGAGACTCGGGAAATCGTAATTTCGTTTCATTCATCAAATGGAATTAAAAATCAATGTCCCATTCCTTATTCCTGAAATTTCTGTCGCAGTTTTTCTACTTTTAAATCGTGTCATTCGTGCTCCCCACTGATACGTAGTATCGCTGAATTTTTAAACGGATGATTAACCTCTTGCGCTGGAATGACGTGCCAGAATATTTGACCCGGAATTGCAATATATTTTCTCAGTTCTAAGTACATTGAAATATAACCTAGGCAAAACAAATAAAGTAAATTCATTACTTCTTAGTAACTTCTTGGTAACGAATTATCGTACACGGCTCGGTCACTCGTTATGGTCCGCGAAAGACCAGTTAACTGGCGCAAGAAGCGAAATTTACAATTGTCAAATGTTTGCCGCCCTGTTCGTGCATTTTAAAATTTATGTTACGGCAATAATCTGCCAGACGCTATCCGGATACGTGCAAGCACATGCATACGCAAAGGGTGTGAGAAAGAGGGAGAAAGGGGAAGGGAGAGACGATTAAATGCACGAAAATAAATTGCGAGACCGGCCTCGGGCGGCCGATCGGGCATTGTCTCTGGCGTCTCGATGACTAGTTACCGAGTTATCCCGAATCGAACGCCTGGAGGGAGAGTCCGGGGCCCGGTAATAGCCAGGCTGCTGCTCGGGGAACCGTAATGTCATAATAGAATAGCGATGTTAGTAATAGCATCGCGTTGCACCGGCGTAGGCAACCGGCCGATTGACTGGTTCGCGCAGAGAGAGGCCCAATTTGCATCGCATTGCGTGTATTCGTTACGCCTTCGTCCGCGCGTTTCCTGCGTCTACGTGCTTGTGCGCCCGGTTGCACGCGGGCGGTAGTATAGCAGGCTGCGGCGTCGCGCGCATCGGCCATCCCGACGGCTAAACCGCCGCCGTTCCGGCAATCAGCGCCCTGGGAGAACCGTGGAAACCGCGGAAACCCCTAATTCAATTATCGTTTCTGGCATCGTTATCGTTATTAGTCGCTCCATCGGCAGGCTAACGGGCAAACCAACTTCTTGCGGCTTGATTGTCTCTCTCCTTCTTCCACGTTCATTACTTTTTCCCTTCTACTTTTTTCTTTTTTCTTTTTTCTCTTTTTTTTTTTTTTTTAGATAAGATGGAGGCTTTTTTCTTTTTTCAAATTCGCGAAGTAGTCAAGTCAGAATGATGAAATTCAATTTTCTTGCAATTTATTACGCCGTGTGAGATGCGAGGTATCGAAACAATTAATATACATTTGATTTTTGGATACTTGCTAATGTTTGAAATTCAAATTTAAATTCGACCATGGCTATTGCTGTTTCTTGCGAGTCGAAATTATAATTCGACGTTGTAAGATAGGAAATGAGAAACGTATAAAATTTTGGGAAAATTAGTTAGTTACACAACCTTTGCTTTCTTACAATTAAATAATCGTGTATTTGCGTCAATAACTACTCTTCTATAGTTTGATTGTACTTTGCTTTGTCAAAGTTTCTGCACTGGAATAGAAAGTCTAAACTTTGAAAATGTGATTTCGTGAAGTTCTAAGGACACTCTCCAATTACATGTACATCTATATATTGACCACTGTACATAAGTGTCTGAACACTTAGTGAAATATAATCAAAGCATTCGTATTTCTAAAGTTCTTTTTTATAGTTAATTCTTTAATTTTACTGAAGCTCCACATTTATCCGTAACGAACAGCTGACACTTTGTAAAATCTATACGAACGTGATTAAAAATACACTTCTCAGTTGTTCCATGAACATTAAACATTTAATATTAAGTGTTATTAATATTGTAATATCAATATTATAATATGTTTAACTAATGTGTCTGTAATACATTAAAGAGCCGAGTAATTATATTTCACATACATATTATTGTCATCGTTGCAGTCAGTTCATTGATCGTCCAGACATCCAAATGCCAATAAGCCAGTGTAAAAATGTAGAAGCAACGTTCTTGCCAACCAACCCCGTGAAGGAACGACTGCTTTGATCTCCCTCTTGCCTTCATTGCTGCATTTCACCCCCTCCCCCGCCCTCTTTCCTCCTCGACACCCTCCTGGTCCCCTCGATCCGTCCGCGCCCCTCAAAATATCAACTAAACGATAACCGTATTTATTATTCATTCGGTCGGCTCGTTCGCTGCTCCTCTCGCGGCTCCAATTTTGCAGAGTAGTTTTTCAAAGAATTCCGCGAGCGTGCCGGCGCATCGCGAGCAGGATACACGACGGTAAGATGGAATCGAGAGAGGATGAGATATCTCGCGTACAGGAGGCACACAGGTAAAAAAACCAGGCCAGCTAGATTTGTGCAAGTTTCGCCCAGTTTTCAAATCAAGCATAACGCGAACGCGACGAAATTTTTAGTTTTTCTGAATGGCTCATTTTTTTTATTTTTTTCTTTTATTTTCCTTTTACTCTATCCACGTGTACATAGATTTAGTTTAGATTTTAATTACTGCGGACTTTATGTCTTCGAGAAGAAATAAGATCTTGATAGAAAATCGTTGAAGCACTGTACATTGAATATCTTATGTATTTCTTTATACCACGTGCATTTTAAGAATTCCTACAAATGCACGAAAATTTAATTGCAGAAATGCACGATCGAGTTCAATCAATCATTTGTTAAATTAAATATGTATAAAACTTAATTCAATGCAAATGTTTATCAACACTTTCTCAACAAGATGTTTCAGGCTGGAATTTTATTCGAATTTACTACTGTAAATATAACATGTTTTGATGAATCTAAAATAACGAAAGACTTGTACTTTGACAAGAAATTTGATATAACTAATAATTATATATTGATATAATGCATTTCCTACTAAAATGATATAATCTCGAACGCATTGATGAATATTACTTAGCCATAATAATTCATAACAGATGAATTATATTCGAAAATATATTACTTTTATGTTTCTAATATTAATGCAACGTTAATTAGCGATGAACTTGCACACAACTGACGAGAAAATATTTCAAATTATATGAAATTATATTATTAAAGTATGTAGAAATAAAATAAAATCTAATCCTTTTCAAAAAAATATTATATTAAAGATAGTATTCAATTGGAGGAAATACTAATTTTTCAGGAAGAAAGAAAAATTTGACTTGTCTCTATTGCCAAATACAATTGAAAATAGAAACAACTCGAATTTTTTACTTCTTGCATTAACACTGTCCAGGTTCACGAAGAGGAAAATTGTATTTGTAGAAAATATGAGTCACCATCTTGTTGCAGAAACAGTTTCTACCATTTATTTAAATATTCAAACATTGCAAGTGCCAACTTATCTCAATTGACGTCCCAGGAGAAACGTCCAACGAGACGCCATCTTTTCAGCATTATTAAAATTGGCACGTAGAAAACCTTTTAACAAAGAAACACAAAAACAGTTTTTTCAATTTTGGCACTTGCAGTGCATTCTACAAGGATCTGTCAATTTTTCAATATTTTCACGACAAACATAACACGAAACAGAAAATTTCCTCATTTCCCTATATACAAATATTTTATAAACAATTTAGTCCAATGACTATACTGAGCAGAATATTAAGAATAAAAGCAGAAATTACGAATTTTCAGAGTGGGAAAATCCCTTCCTCTCTCTCTCTCTCTCTCTTAAAGCCTATCGTCGTCATTCTGGAAATAATTCAATCGTCGCTAGAGGATGGCGCAGTTTCATTTTCGGAATGAAGCCATCGCATATTATGTTTAATCTTGGCTCGCCTCGTCTTCGCGAACCACCGAAACGTCCTGGAAAGCTCAACTAGGATAACTAAGATTAGTGTCGAGCTCGTTGTGCGACAATTCATTTGATGATGAGATATTTCAAGATATTCGCAAATTGTTTCTCCCCCTTATTGCCATTACCGCGATATTTATTATTTTATTACGGTTTTAATACCTTCTTTGCCGGAATGCTTTGTTACATGTTGTTCGATTTAAATGTTCGCGAATTATATATGAAAAATATTAGTATGCTTCGGAAGAATACCCCATGCTGGCTTCACGCACAACTTCTGTCAAGATTTCACTCTCCTCAGTTTTATTCTAAAAGTAATGCTCCCTCTCATGTCACAAGTTTATTTTAGCTTTACGACTCTCGGACGTCAATCCGCGTCGGAGAGAGGCAGTTTATGTCCTTCGTGCATTTTCTTTTCTTCTCTTTTTTTTTTTCTTTTTCTCTGAAATTTCTCCGCAGGTTCCTACGATATCGGTTTCTACATCTCATGCATCAATTCATCAGCAATTGAAATGATAATCGCATATTGATTGCAACGGCGATGTCAATTTTAATTAAACACGATTTAATGATAAATCAATCCTCCTAAATTCTTGAAATTCTAACGTAACTTAAACAGACACTTGCTATTACTTAATAACATTATTTATTATCCAAAGAATGTTAATCGAAGGTTAAAATCTACCAACAATTAATAATACGTAAAAACAACATCGATAATAATGAAAACGATATTTGTAACTGATAACAATGTTAATAAACAATCGCAACATTAACAACAGACAGCAATTATGGAATATGAATAAAAACGAATAACAATAACAAATATTGGCAATTATAGCACTTAAATAACTTGACCTAAATTCTTCAAGATACTATTATACAAAGATACGAATCGAGGGGGTGGAAATCCACTGAAATGGAACAAGCTGCGCCAGTATCTCACTCGTGCAAACAATTTCTCTGTACATTCTACGATCCTCAAGATGTCAATCTGCGTCAAGAATATCATGCCAGCGTTCTTCGTGCTCTTTCTTTAATTCCACCCCTCTTGCTCCCTCATTTCCCGTGCCCTTCGAACGCCAGGACGGCGTCGTTGATCCTCCTCCCGTCCCGCGGTTCCCTCTGTGTCCAAGTCCCCGAGGATGAAGGGATCAGAGGAGAAAGAGATATGGATTGACACTCGAATTCCTCCGGTAAAGGATCTCACCCTTCGCCCGGTCATTTCTCTTACCGCGCCGCGATCTAACAAACTAGATTCATCAAATTCGACACCGATCGTCCATTCACGGCCGTTTGATTTCCCTCTGCGGATCACGCGAAAGCCTAGGAACGATATTCAAATGGCATTCCTGCGAAAGGAACTCCAAGTTCCTTCGTGTGCTTGGCTCGTTAATCTTCTGGAGTTATATTTTCTGGCATTTATCAGGATACACGCATACGTTTGTGTGAAATCCTGGAAATACGAAATCACGCAACAATACAGACGAAAGAATACACAAGGACGATATTTGTCTCCTATAACATTTGTTACGTAAATCTTGCGAAATTTCATTTTTCGGATAACAAGTTTAAGTAACTAAGTTTTAGGTTTAATAAGCAAAAGTTTTAGCTCAAGTTCGAAGCAGACGTAGCAGATTTTTGTGCATTTGTAGAAAATTTCTAATTAGCAGAGAAACATACCTAGATATTTTATGTTACTGTTGTAATAATATAAAATATAAATTATATAAAAATATAGTAACAATCTAAAATATAAATTATATATAGTTTTAATTTTATATATAGTTATAATTTTTTTATTTTATATATAGTTATAATTTTATATATTTTATATAAAAATATAGTAATAATATAAAATATAAATTATATATATATAAAAATAAAATAATATCGTAATAATAAATTTATTATGATAAAATGATAATATAAAAAATATATATATATATATATATATATGATATAAAAATATAGTAATAATATAAAATATAAATTATATATAAATAAAATAATATCATAATAAATTTATCATGATACAATGATAATATAAAAAAAAAACATAAGGTATATTTAAAAAACAATCTTATATTTTTTTCATTGTATTCTTAAAACCACGAATTTGCATAAGAATCACCAATCTGGTTGCAAGTTTTGCTATGAGCTTTGTGTTGTTAGCAATATACCAATCTAAACGGTGAGAATTATTTAAAAAAAAAAAAAATTGATCACCTCAATGATAAAGCAGGTGCAAAAGAAAATATTTTCATCCGGAATTCGCAGAAAACGTGAACAGAAAAAGTAGCCGAAGAAACGCAAGGAATATCGAGTTCCCTTTCGTGCCAACGTTCTCGGATGTTTGATACAGTGACACGAGAAACACCGCACTAAATCATCTGTCGCCCGCCGAATTTACCCCTGCAGCCGGAGTCAGGCACCTTAAGTCTCGACCTGTCTGTCCGCTGTCACTCAGAAGCGTTGCGAACCGACCCTACGGTGGCTTTTCACCCTTAAAACATCGTGTTTACGCCTAATCGCATTTCACCAGGGCAATTTATTAAAAAGACACTGTCTACGTCGGCAATCTGACTTTAATGGGAATTTTCGTCGTCGAGTTTGATACGAAGCTGCGCGACTTTTCCGCATCATGGACTTTGTCCCGCGATCGATCATTCCTCTCGTACGAATATCTTTTTTGGAAGCACGAACGATTCTTTTTAATTGGGAAGAAATTTGTTAATTTAGTTATCTATGCCATCATTTACAAGTTTGAAAACACTGCAATATTAAAGTAAAATGAACGTTCGTTTTATTAAACTAGTATTTATTCTAGGAAAAGTTGAGAAGCACAGGAAATTTGTTGATATACTTCAATATTTGGCATTTAGCTCTTTTGTTTTATTTAATTTCTGAATTCTAGCAGATATGCGTAAATAAATTTCGAATACTATCTGGATACATATGTATAATCTTTCTTGAGTGAGTGGACTTGAATGTTTTCTTCGTTTTTGTCTCAAATACGTACTCGTGTTAGATTTAGGATAGGATTTTGAACCTCTTTTCTTCAGTCATTCGTCTGACAATATATTTTCGATTGACAACATCATTTCGTAACAAATAATTTCTGAAGTTAAGCTAAGTAATACTTCTTACACTGTCATAAATATCACATCGTAATCTCCTTCTCTGAGAAGAACAAATACAGTATTCTCTGTTAATTGCTTAACCAACTGAATGACCATAGTCATTCAAAGCAAATCCCACCGAGCCCACTTGAAAACAATCTCCCGCTCGCCTGAAAGACACGAAAACGAGAGAGCAGAAGGTAGGAAAAACGGGGGAAATTTTCACGATCGCGGTGTCGCGAATAAACCGCAGGGCAAAGAGATTGCACGTAGAAGCGGATGGTAAAAAGGTTGACCCAATAGAAGGGATTATTGCGCTCGAGCCGAAGCCGAAGAACGAGGGTGAAGAAATAAAAAGGAGCGTGCAACAAAGCAGCCCAAGCTGGAAGTCGATCCCGGCGCTGCTGCAGCAAAGAATTCCAACCCCCTCTCCCATCGCGCGCGTATCTTTCCCGACGTACAACAACCGAGGAGCTCCCAGCATCGCCACCATCGCCGTCGCTAGTCGGTACAACCACCGCTGCCACTACCACCCCCTCCCCCTCCCCCTCACCCCACCGGGCCGCCTTTTGCCCTTCTTCGCTCTCTTTCATCCCCCCGCCAACCTCTGTTCCATCGAGCAGCGAAGGCTGGCTGACGTTCCCGCAGGAGGAACATGGCTCCCAGGCAGGATCCATCCTTCCAACCTACCCCTCTCGGGTTCCCTCTCTCTCACTCTCTCTCTCTCTCTCTCTCTCTCTCTTTCCGCTCCTCCCGCGGCCCGTTTTCTCCGACACCCCCATCCCCCGCCGGCTGGTTGGCCCCTCGTTGCATTTTAAATCAAAGCCCCGGAGGTAACGCAATCACCAGGCATCACGACGCTTCCACAATTTTCTACTTTAAGCTACTTTATGTATTAGTACCCCCTCCCCCCTCCACCCCCCCCCACGTTTGGCCGTTCGTCTCGCTTGCTCCGCAGTGGGATCCGCAGCGCACACCACCACCCCTTCGTCCATTTCTCGTCTCCTGGCAAGCCAAGGCGAACAGCCACCGCTGCTACATTAGCCCTCCACCGAACCATCCTCGTGCTCCTTCCTCCCCCCCCCTCCCCCTGCCCCACCCCCATCTCTGCCGCCGCCACCCTCTCGCGACGGTCTCGCGTTCCAGACTCTACAGTCTTTTACACTCCGACAGGATCCCCCGGAGCACCCCCTTCGGAACATCCTCTCCTCCCCTTGCCGCCTTCATCCCTCCTAGCTGCGGCGTAACGAGGTTATTTTATTAAACAACCTCCGCAACCCGCTCGCCGAGACGCTGCTGGAATTCTAGCTGGACAGAAAGACGAGAACGAGACGAGGGGGGGAGAGCTCGCGGTCTCGAGACTTCGGGGAAGATGAACCTTACGCACGCTGTGCGGGTCAGAGCGGTGATGGGTGTTTTCTTTCTTTCTTCTTTTTCTTTTTTTTTTTTTTTTTTATTTTTAAGGGTTAAGGCTCGCGTGGATCGATGTGTTTGAGACTGACCGGCGCAATCGTTGCGACACTTAATTTCCGTAATTTGAGTGAAAGTCGATGGCTGTTAAATGTACGGTACTTTCGAATCTTCGACAGCCATCAGACGCGTGCATGCACGTGTATTATATATATATATATATATTTCTGTATATATTTGACGACTGCAGAAATTTCGTTTTCGAAAGTGTTTTTGTTCTTAAATCTCGACATGAACTTTTGCTATCGTGTTCATGTACAGTGGATACGAGCTTGCTAACAAATAATTTATATAGTTCAAGTGTAATATAATAAGAGTTCACTAATCTTCTCTTTTACTAATGATTTTTCGTACCATATACTATTCGTATCATATATATAGTAAGAGTTCAGGTTCAACTAAGTAGATTCAACCAGCAAGAGGATTCATTTATTGACTAAAATTTAGTTTAAATAAAATGGAATTCATTTAAACGGAGTTCTATTGTATGTACATACGTGTATATTTATTATATATATAGTATATATACATGTATATATACACACATACACATACAAACACACACACACACACACACACTATAAATTAACTGTAAACTCTCTACAAACTCTCTTGCAATTTCTTAACTTAACTAATTATATTACCAATTATATTTAATAATAATATTATTATTATATAATATTGTTTAATATAATTGCTAATATAATATAATAATAATATAATATATTGTAATAATAGAGTCTAAAAACTCTCTTGCAATTTCTTAGCTTAACTAATTATATTATCAATTATATTTAATAATAATATTATTTAATAATAATAATATTAATATAATGCTAATATAATAATATGATATAATATAATAATGTTATTTAATAATATTAATATTATATAATTATATTTAATCACTATATTATTATATTTAAATAATTCGTAAATCTGACAATATATTAGGTATTATTACAAACAACATAATATTAATTTACGTAGTTTTTTACGTGAAAATTTATGGTTATTATTTATTAATAATTTTGTATGTATTCATCATAGTTGAATCAATAATACAATTTCTGATTGTTATTCGAAGGATCAGACAAACTTAAAATTCCTGTAAATATGTTTTTGTCATCCGTATTCGAACTATTTGTAAACATTATAGTGCGTTTACGTCAAAAGGACAAATGTTCGTTTTTTTTCTTCGCTTCGTTTAAATTTGTGCTCGTTCCATATAGTTATGCCTATTAAACGAATGTAATAAATGAATTTATCGGAACTGGGGATTAATGAACGTTCGGTCGCTTGATATGAACGTACATTTTTACAAGAAATAGTTATGTATATTATCGTAAATTAGAGTCACCACACACTAGAAACGTGTAACATTTCGCATGCATTGCAACGTTGATTTTTTTCTCGAGGTATTATTATATTACAAATCTCAGCAAAATGCACAACTGAGCTTTAAAAATTGTTTCTTTTAAATATTAGAAACATATTATATATATAAAACTTTATTATAAAACGTATTATTAGAAACATATTATGTACATTATTACACTTTATTATAATACGCGTGTTACACGAAATTTGCTCTGTGAAACAATATTAAATTGCCAGAAAAAGCTAATGCACTTGTAATTAGTAATCGAAGCATTGTTACTTAATTCTTGGATTACAATTGAAGAAATTATTCCGTTTGCAAAATTATTCGCAATTACTGTATAACGATTGGTTTTAACATCATGTAAAAATAAATAAGTATACATACAACCGTTAACAGTTACAGTAACAACATGTGTGATGTGTTAACAGTAACAACATAAGCGTTAACATATAAAAATAATAACGACATGACAATCAACTATGTGATAGAAAAATAATTTCTATGTTCTGTGGCGCACATGTATATTAAAATTATGCAAAATTAAAATTCTTAAAATTTAAATTATCAAGAAAAAAAAAAAAATAGAATCTAAATAGAGGTGTTAACTTTCATCATTTAAGTATTATAATGTGCATAGTATTTTGGATACTTCATGTATTTCTGAATCTTCAAATTCCCATAAATACACAAAATACAACATTTCATGTATTTCTGAAGCTTCAATTTCCCATAAATACATAAAATACAATATCTTCAATTTCCCATAAAAATACATAAAAATCTGGTTATCGATATTTTCCTTTTACCAAAAAATCATGCTTAAAATATGCTTCAACTAAGAAGTTTAATTATTACTAATTCTACAATAAACAGAAAAAATATCGCTACTAGGCGCAATCTTTCCAAAATTCTCGAACACGTTAACTAGCTTACTCTTCATTTTAAGACACAGAGTTGATGAGAATGTTAACATGAAATAAAATAAAATTCATTATCGCGGTATTTATGTTGCGAATAAACAGCAGAGCGGAACGATTAAAAAAAAAAAAAAAAAAAAAAAAGAAAGATAATCAGCACGAATGGATGACAATAACTTGTGTTTATTATTAAGACTTGAAATTACATTCAATTCAGGAACCTAGAGATATACTAGGTATACTAGCTATAGCAGGAAGTCTAGGTCGTTGAATTCGTCTAGATATACGAGCTACAATACCATCAAGTCGAAAATATAAAGTGCCATTTTAAGAAACGAAGGTGTCACCTCGACAATTATCGAAAAAAAAAGATTTTTTGAAATTTTTTTCTGTTGCATTGTATAGCCAATCGAAAACCGATCGACTTTTGTTTGAAACATTTTTTCTTTTTTGTCAGATTATCGCGAGTACTTGAAAAATCGTGAAAAGTGTTACGTGGGACACCCTGTATATGAAAAGTTCGCTCCCGCGAAACTGTTTTTCGATCTCTGTCAGATCGTTTAATTGCTCTTTCCTCTCCCTTGCTCAATTAAATTTCAGCCTCTCCTCAGTCGAAAGAAACACAAATATCTAATATTTCCAGTCTTGCACGCGATAGTTCTCTCAATAGAGAACCGATTCTCGCTTATAAATTGGATATCGGACCGCTGGTATCGTTCCCTCCATATTTCTGCGTCTGATGTCGTCAATTCTGTCCCGTGAACGCAGATCGAGGGGGTGATGGGTGGGTGGCGGGTGGCGGTTATCCGTGAAATGTTGGTCGAATTTGTCGAAACGACGCGCATATTCCACGCACGCGGCGCGCGGCCAACATATCCGGTTATTGCTAGCGCGCTAATCAATTAGGGAAACGTTATCCGCCAACGATCGGGGGAGGAAGGTGTTTCGTGTTTCTGAACAACCGTTTAAACGCGCCACGTCCAGTTAGACGACGGGACGAATCCAATCCATTGGACCACGGTTGTTGTCGAATCGAACTAATTAGAGCGAACCTGTCCCCTTCCCACTTTCTCCTTTTTCCTCACACTTGATCGATGTTCGATCAATTTTTAACAGTAAGAGCGTGGCTTGCTAACGACTTGGAAAGCAGACACGGGAAGATACGGCCGAGAGATAACAAAGACGCGCGATTATTCGCGATTAATTGCTCCCACGCGGGGATGGAGATTAACGTCTCGCTGTTACGCGAGGCGAGAATGCCGCGAGGAATAACGAAGCTTTCGATGGTATCGAGGTATCGAATTTGCGCGATTCGGTTTTAACCGCAGTTTTTTCTTTCTTTTTTTTTCTCTTTTTTCTCCCCTATCGCGGATAGAGATTTTTCCAGTTAGTTTTCCTCTCTTTCTTTCTTTTTTTCGCTTCGCGTTTCGTTTCTCTCTCTCTCTCCCCTTCCCTCCCCTCCCCAACTGGCCGGTTGAAGCTAAAGAGTTTACTCGCGACAACGTTTCGGACGGAGTTAGCCGCGCTCGGGGGATGAAACCCAGCGGTGGGTCCGCGCTGGGGAAGATCGGTCGCCAGGATTTCCTGGGAAATTGTTTTCCCACGGCCGCACCACGGGGTCTGTTCATTGTTCGCGGACGCACGCGTTCAAGTTCCGCGGCGGAAACGGCGGAGGGCGGAGCGCAGCCGGGGGAGGATTTTTTTCACGCGGAATTTTTCCCCACCCTTCTCTCCCACGACTCTGTCAGAAATCAGCTGCGCGATCGAGTTTTCAACAGTGGACGCGGTCGAACGTGAAACTGGAGTTTCGTTTCTGTTTTCCATCGTCGGGCCGTTTACCAGCGTCCGCTTAATTACCCGTATGCTGCTCTTTAATTCGTACTTGCGCTCGTGTTTTTCTTTCTTTCTCTTTTTTCATTCCCTTCTCTCTCTCTCTCTCTCTCTCTCTCTCTCTTCCCCGCTTTGTCCCACGCGGGGCCACTTCTTTTTAATCCGTTTCTCTTCTCGCCTCGCTCGGTTCGACGAGCAGTTCGTCGCGCGTTTAAAGAAACGTATCGCTGTGTATCAAACAGACAAGTTACTCGCGGGCCACTCGTCGACCTAATTTGCGGGGTTAATCGCGCTGACTCTCAATTAGTACGAGGCGCAAGTCGCAAATCCATTAACGACCGATTCTCCCCTTTCAATCGCGCGTCTCATCTTTGGTCGTTCTCTCATCTCGTTTCCCGATTCGATTTGCAAAGAGAGAGAGAGAGAGAGAGAGATTACGAAGCTTGCGAGTCGAGTACCTCTCAAAGAGGAGAAAAAAAAAAAGGAAAAAACTCATTTTCGAGATCTTTTATCTTTCTTTCTTCTACTGTTCTTTTTTCCTTTTCTTTTTCTTTTTATTTCGGTGCAGAACTAGGGTTGACGCTACGATTTATGGAGATCGGGCGAGCAATTTCTCTTTCCGGGGGCCGGGCATTATGTTATTTCTGGGTCAACGAGAATTCCTTCGTTTTAATGCGCAGGATCAAAACGTCGGGAATCGAGCAGCTCCTTTAGCCCCCCTCTGTCTCTCTCTCTCTCTCTCTGCAATGCCTAATAAAAACGAGAGCGAGTCGCTCTCCTAGCAAACTTGCATTCGCGAAGTTTTTTAACGTTTTAAATATACACTCCACACGGTCCCAACTAATATCGGTGTCGTTGGTTGAAACGGAAACGAGGAAACTCCTGGTGAATGCTGTCGATATTACCATTGCAAAGTTGCTGAATGCCGGCTAATAAAGGGAAAACTAACCGTGTCGTTCCATGTCGATTTTTCGTTGTTTCACAAAAAAAAAAAAAAAAATCTTCTTCCCTCGTTTTTCTTTTTCTTCTCTTTTGCGCTCGTTTCCGCGACGATGGAAGAGGCGCCACGTTTCACGAGTTTGTGCGTACCCCTTCTAGTCGCCGTTTCTTTCGTCGTGAAAGGAGACGGCCGGAAGAACGTCGTGGACCAGGAGGACGTCGGCGTATAATTTTCCCCGGCGTCTCTTCTTTCAGCTTTTGGCAACTGTAATTTCCTTAGGATCAGAGATTGAACACGTTCTGGTGAAAAGGTTTCCGCGAAACCGCGCGAATCCCGCTCGATGGGTAGTCGTTCGACAATCCGTGGCTTCCGGTCCTCTATTTCCGCTATCCGTCGTACCCTCTCCTCTTAGTTTCTCGCGTAAATCGACTAACCTTCGACCACTACCACGGCTACGTACCACGGCATCTGGTGAAATTCGAAAGGTTGACGCGGGATGAAATTTCTTTCATTCGTCTGACGATCAATTTTTCTATCATAACTTGGTCAATATTTGATATTCTTCGGAGAAAGAAATTTGTAGTAAAAATGACGCTTAACCACCTTGCGTTCGCAACTGGTTCGCGGACCATAACGAGTGACCGAACCGAGTACACGATAATTCTTTCTCTTTTGAACTCACTGGATAGAAATTATTAAGAGGTAACAGGCTTACCATCTGTTTTTGCTTGGGTTACATTTAAATATACTTGAAAACTGAGAAAATGTTGCAATTTGGGAAACAAAAAATTCTCGACGTGCATAGCATAAGTCATTTTGGACACGCTTCACAGATTTTCCGATCCAGTTCATCCCAAATTCTTCTCTAATGGGTTCAGATCGGGGGATTGAGGGGGCCAATGCATTATGTTTGATTCATCACTCTGTTCTAAATAGTCTTTACAAACCCTTGCAGTATGCTTAGGATCTTTGTTATGCATAAAAATAAAATTTTGACAAATATTGTTCTTTGTTCAGAATCCCTTCGATTTTTAATTAAATCACCAACACTATTTGCTCCAATACACCCCGATACCATTATTGTCCGCCCTCCGTGTTTATAACTGTGGTTATACAGTCAGGAATCGTTTTTCCTTCAGGTCTTCTAAAAGCATAAGCTCGCCGCTTGCGAACCGAACACCTCAAATTTAAATTCGTCGGTCCATAAAACATTTCTCCACTCTACAACTGACCAATTTCGATATTTTTTACCCCACTGTAGTCGTTTCACTTTATTTCGTGGTCTTAGTAATGGTTCTTTTTTTATAACTACGCATCCACGAAGACCAACCTTGTATACAAGGTGTCCTAATACTTTTGAAGGTGTGTCTGTATGTGTGTGTGTGTGTGTGTGTGTGTGTGTGTGTGTGTGTGTGTGTGTGTGTATACTCCGTAAAGTTTGTAAATCACCGGGAATCTTAATAAAATGAGAGATGTGCTCACAATTTGTATTAACCCTTTCATTACTAGCACCGGATATATTGATATATTTTGGAGTAATCAAATATCAAATTATATGTATAGTACACTTTAACCTTCGAAACGAACTTTTTCTGTTTTTTTTTTTTTTTTTTTTTTTTTTCTATTCGAAAAAATGGAATGTTTGTACGATAAAAAATTATTGTTAGAAAAAAATCTCTCTTAATCTATCGCAATTCTAAAAAAAAATCTCTCAAACATTTGTGGTTTGATTTTTTGATTGGGAAATCAAAGTTTGTTTTAAAAGAAAACCATTCTAGGCGCTTGTCGAAACGTTATCATTGTCAAAATGGTATCAGGAAATTCAATGGACTCAGAAAATGACTCGATCGATGTATCACATTTTTGAAAGAGTTAAAGCTGACTTGACCAATCACTTTATTATGTCAAGCTTCGTTATTGCTTGTCAAATTTAACGTGTGAGTACGATACAGTCAGGAATCATATTTCCTTCAGGTCTTCTAAAAGCATAAGCTCGCCGCTTGCGAACCGAACACCTCAAATTTATATTCGTCGGTCCATAAAACATTTCTCCACTCTACAACTGACCAATTTCGATATTTTTTACCCCACGGTAGTCGTTTCACTTTATTTCGTGGTCTTAGTAATGGTTCTTTTTTTATAGCTACGCATCCATAAAGACGAACCTTGTGCACATCTGGTGCCCTGATACTTTTAGAGGGGAGTGTACGTACGTTGGCGATACGTTGACGTCGCACAGATTTCTGGAGGGTGAAGTTAGGGCGACAGCGTCGGAAAGACGGAGTGCGGAGGTGGCGGCGGCGGCCTTATCCGTCTGATCGATCATCCTCAAAATTTGCTATTTATTACAGCGGGTGGCGCGGTTGCGGAGACGACGGTCGCCGAGAAATGGGTCGATCGGGCGCGGGTAGAATCCCCGTGTCGTTGGTTCCTCCCTCCCCGCCCTCCGACTGGGGGGAAAAATGGCGGAAGTAAATGTAGGAAAAGGAACGCCGGCGCGACAAATCATCCGGTGATAAATTTATGGCGAGTCACCGCACTCCCAGTTGGTGGGTGCGAGGCGGAGGAGGAGTGAGTGAAATTGTTTGAAACGCAATGGAAAAATCTCTCTGCCACTTTCACACGGGGGGCACACGCGTTGGACGATGCTTTCTGGCGCCTGGTTCCTGTTCCGACTCCTCATCCGTAAAGTTCCATTACGCGATTGAACGTTTCGAAAAACTGTGTGAAAACTAAGCAGCGAGCGTATTAAAGGGTGTGCATTGTGTATAGGCGGCGGTGAAACGGTCGAACATCGATCCAGTTGGCCCCACGTTCGACGTTCTTACGCGTTCTTCGCGCGCACCGTTGTAATCCGATTACGGTTGATTTATCGCGATTAAGCCGGATCTCGTTCAATTTCCCGCCACGCTCGGCCACCCCTCCCCATCGTTCGATTGTACGCGTTTGTTAACCGTAAAAAAAACCCACCGATGGAACGTGTCGATCGATTCCTCTTCCCTCCACTTTCTCGTTTCTTTCCTTTCATTTTCTCTCACGATGCATTCTCTCTCCCAACGTTGCTACTTAACCGGGAACAGTCGCGGTAAATAATTCGGGATCCGGCGGCGCTGGGAGAGCTTCCAGCACGACGCTGCCATTCTTCGCTCGGTAAATAATTACGGCAAACAGCGATGCCACGGCGGGTGTCTCTCGGCAGGGTTCGATGTCTGTCGACAGTTTCGTGGAGACACGGAGTATCGAGGACACGGTGCTCTCTCTTTCTCTCTCTCTCTCTCTCTCTCTGTCTCTCTCTATCTATCTATCTATCTATCTATCTATCTATCTATCTATCTATCTATCTATCTTGCGCGACGTATCGTCGGAGGAATGTCGGAAGGAGACCCGCGCGTTGCGAGCTATTTTTCCTCGAACGTTAATGGGACGGAAGGGAACATCCCATAAAGAAGCTGAAATTGAAGCATAAATTGATGTTACGTTAAATCGGCAGCGATACAGAATAGGCGGAGGAAGTTCGCCGATCGAAATTCAATCCCTCGAACTGTTCTAAATCATCGGGAGACGTGTGCGGAACGCGAGACGCGGTGTGGGAACACCGCGAAATTTCGTCAAAATTTCTTTTTAAATCGAAGCTTCGCTCGACACATCGACCGTGTCACAGTGGTAGAAGATTACTCCAAAAGAAACAAAAAAAAGAAGATCAGGGCACTAGCATTTGAACAATAATTACTTTACGTTACGAGACACATTTCTGACGTTGTCGTAGGAGAAAATGCAATTTTTCACTATGGGCGATCGTTGGTCGTTCAAAATCTGCGATTTTTTGTTCTAGAAAATTTAAATATTACACTCGTAATACTGAATATTAACTCTTTGCACTCGACTGTCCCTTCTAAGAGGACATCGTACTTATATCTGAGCTAACAGCTCGGACATTTTTTTTCATAAATATATATATATATATATATATATATATATATATATATATTTATATTTATAATATTTTATTTTTTATAAATATATATATATTTTATATTTATAATATTTTATTTTTTATAAATATATATATATTTTTATATTTATAATATTTTATTACATTTTATAAATATATTTTTTTATATTTATAATATTTTATTACATTTTATAAATATATATATTTATATTTAAAGTATAAATATATATATTTATATTTAAAGTATAAATATATATATTTATATTTTATACCGATAATACCATTATCGACGAGGTCAAAAAGAAAGCGACGAATTATTTGCAGTATACGGTTTGGCCACTCGTTATGGTCCGCGAGCCAGTTGCAAGGGGGTTAATCCTTTGCCCTCGGAAACTTTTTTTAACCAATTAATTTACCAAGTAGTATTATGGAGGTTTTGGATTAGGTTAACCTCGATAACGGTATCACTGGATAGAAATTACCAAGAAGTAATAAATGTATTATCTGTTTTGCCTGGATTACATTTAAATATACTTAAAACTGAGAAAATGTTGCAATTTCTTAACAAAAAGTTCTCGACATGCGTGGCACGTCATTCGAAAGCAAGAGGTTAAACTGCTGCTAAATTCGACAAGGTGCAAAAAGGAAAGAGTATCTTTTCGTAGCTCAACTGAATTGACTCTATCCAGTGATACCGTTGTCGACGAGGTCAAAAAGAAAGCGACGAATTATTTGCAGTGTACGGTTTGGTCACTCGTTTGGTCACTCGTTATGGTCCGCGAGCCAGTTGCAAGGGGGTTAATCCTTTGCCCTCGGAAACTTTTTTTTACCAATGAATTTACCAACTAGTATCACAGAGGTTTTGGATTAGGTTAACCTCGGTATCACTGGATAGAAATTACCAAGAAGTAGTAAATGTATTATCTGTTTTGCCTGGGTTACATTTAAATATATACTTAAAACTGAGAAAATGTTGCAATTTCTCAACAAAAAGTTCTCGACGTGCGTGGCACGTCATCGGAGCGCAAGATTCTAAATTCGACAAGGTGCAAAGAGAAAGAGTATCTTTTCGTAGCTCAACTGAATTGACTTTGTCAATTCTCAGACTGTTCTTCTACAGAGCGTTATCTCAGACGTTTCCCAGAAACGACAGATAATTTTGGTCGTGAAAACCACGTTGATTATTTATGTCCGGCGAAATTCTGCCAGCTGGACGAAACAACGGTGCTCGCTGGATAAACAGTGGCAGGGTCGCGCGGACTTTGGTATAGGGCGCGCAAGGACCGAAACTATCGCGAGCACCGCAACGCTGTCGCGACTACTCGAGAGTCGTGTTTGCTGACTCGAGTCCTTTGCCGAGTTTCGCGTTACGATCTGCCGTCTCTGCAGCTTTTGTCCTGCTGCAGACGATATCGATTATTAGGCAGCCTCGATGCCGCTCATTGCTTCCTTATCGCGATACTCTTCTCGTCTGCGCGAGTCGAGTGCCTTCGAGCACGCGACGTCGAAAATCTCCGACTCCGAGAGATTTAGTGCCAGCATCTTGCTGCTGCGTCGTCCTACTTTTTCGGACACCGTCGATACTGATTCCATTCCCTTGTATCTAATATGAGAAATTAACTTTCTGCAGATCGGCAGATTTATATTTTCGATGTCAGTTTTGCATACAGGTGATGTACGCGGCGAGAGAACGAAAGATTATTGACTATTTAAATCCACTGATCCACGTGATCTCATTTTAAAGCACTTTAAAATTCGTTTCGGAAGTGCTTGTGCAATATCCACGTCCAGACGCTGAAAAAAAGAAGAAGCTATTGTTTATTTCTATTCTTTAAATTCCAAGATTTCCAAGAAACCCTTGCAAAGAGGTGGTAATAAATACTTAAACAACACTTCTCGATCATAACGCATGCAATTGGGGGGAAAGATCGTTAAAGCGTAGAAAACCTATGTAGAATAGATCGTAAATGGCAGTACAACCGGAAATGGAAATGATTTTCGACGTGGAAGAGAAAAGGACGACCAGAAAAGTTTGGCATAAAATTTTCTCGTTTCCGAGAGAATCGAGTTTGGAAATTCATGAGATGCAAACCCGTACGACTGACAGCGAGTGAAAATTATCGTATCGCTCTGTTCTCTTGTTTCTGCTCGTGGAAAATGATATAATTAAAACGGCGTAACAGGTTTTTACAAAGTATTCGCTGCTGCATTGTACAGTCATAGAAATACGCACTGTCATCGTTGCAGCACGCGTAACTCGGTGTTTCAATTTATCAAGTTTTATTGTTTTAATTGCGTAACAACGCTCAGATCGAGTAACTGTTCTTTGGCACATATTCTCGGACATTCAAACTCGATTTTCTCAGAAACGACGGCTGTGAACGAAACGATTTTTAATATATACATCGACGATACAATTCTTTTCCTCATTTTCTCACGTAAAAATCATCACCAATACGTTTGCACCGCTACTTGACAATTTTAGTGCCACGCAGCGTGATCGCGCTGTTCAGATTTCGTGTCGAACAGTATTTTAAGGACGAAAATCAATTTTTTTCTCTGCACTGTATTCTACTTATCAGAAAGATAACATTTTTTTCAAGGAACCATAGATCGCATCCTAATGATAGAAAGGGAATTTCTTAATCATTTAATAGTACGCGTGCGTCCTAACAGCGACTTTATGATTCTGAACGAGTGGATGTCTATATTACGTAGCGTTTATATTTCGAATATTAACAGTTAGTATCATTGTTTGATTATTTAGACTCACACTGATGCTATGACTGTGATAAATCAAATTGATGAAACCTAATCCAAAACCATAAAGTCGCTGTTAGCGTCCGTAATGTTAATTGATTGAAGGAATCACTGTTTTGCCATTTTTCCAGAGAACTATTAAGCTGCGACCTATGGTTTCTTGAAAAAAGTTTTACCTTTGTGACGAGTAGAACACAATGCAAAAGAAAAAAAAAGAAGAACAAAATTTGAGCTTGAAATTCAAGATCAAGGTCACTTTTGTAGCATCTTACGAAGGTAGATCGTGTAGAATTCACCTACGATAGTCACGGATAAAAGTTTTTTTTTTTTTCACTCTACACAGTGTGTTTAGTTTCGATTACAGCGCCATATCGTTGTCAGTCATATCGAGGCTTCTTCTAATTATTTTCTTTTCAATTAAACCTAAACTACGTGCGTTAATAATAGGCAATTTTTATCTACCTTTTTTTTTATTGCGTTGCTTGGTATTTTTCGGTCGACGAAACAGGTTTTTTTTTTAAACAATCCCTGGTGTTAAGGCCGACCCTGTGCATCATTTTGTTGAAAAAAGTGCGCGTCGACTTAAGGAGGTATTCTAGTGTGAAGTGTGTGTTTTTTTAACTTTGTTAGGGAATTTTTTGCAGAGAAACTATTACACCTTTTGCAGTAAAATTTACAAGGTTTATTTGTACGTATCTTCAACGACGTTTTTAAAATTTTTCGTCAACCTTAGAAGTTCACATGTAACGTTCTAGAGATGTATTTTTGAAACTATATCCTTTAAGAATATGCAAAGGAAAAAAAGAGAAGATCAATTTTTTTCAAAAGTTCCCTCAACCTCTTGCACTGGAATGATGCAATAATTCTTTGCCCCAAATTGCAACATTTTCTCAGTTTTATGTATATTTAAATGTTACCCAGGCAGAAAACAAACGATAAGTTTATTACTTCTTAAATAATTTCTATCCAGTAATATATCATACCGACATGGGTACAAAAGAAGAAGAAAGCAACAAATTATTGTACACATACGAGTGTCGGTCACTCGTTATGGTCCGCGAACCAGTTGCCAGCGCAACGAGTTAAACACAACGCTCCGGCACGATGTATTTTTCGTTATTGTTCCTCGAAACGCCTCGAGAGAATGAGTTTTCTCGCGTTCGAGAAAGAAAGAGAGAGAGAGAGAGAGAGAGAGAGAGAAGAAAAAACAACTTTTGCTTCGCGCGAAATCTCCACCGACCTCGACCAATTAATTTTCTGTTATTCGAGAGATCTTTCCTCCGAAGGAAGTTTTATTTAATAGTTACCCGGGAAGAATGACTCGGGGCAGGGGATGAAAGACCCGAGGGGGCGAGAGCGGTATCACGGCGAGCGTAGATTAAAATTTCCCTCGATCTAATTGCGCGGATAATGAGCCTGGACAATTAGAGCTCTTAAATAAAAGGCGCGGGTGTGCAGCAGCGTTTCGCCCTCTCGGTGTTTGCTCTCGCCGTTCCGGGGAAACGGCCGACGACTAACAGCTACGAATGAAATTTCATCACCGGCGCGCCAGATTTATCCGTGCGAGAGGCCGAGGCCGTGGCCGGGCGGGTGAGCTCAATGCCGGATTTATCGTTAAAACTTCACGCTCTGGCACGCCGATATTTTTAACTCGCTGCGTTTGCGCGACAATACCGCCGCCCCCCCCCCACCCCCCAGCCCTCCTCTTCGAGTTTCACGCGGATTTGAAACGATAAAACAACGTGGAATGCGATCGTGGATGATCTTTGCGATCGGGGGGAAGTTGAGGAAATTTCTTAATAAGTTTGCGAAAATGAATCTCATTCTAAAGCTCGCAGCTGTAAAATTAAGGGGCTGACGGAGGAATTGGGATGGATATTAATAAGAACAAAGGAGATGCGAGAGAGAGAGAGAGAGAGAGAGGAGGTAGACTGGAATTTAATAATTGCATAGTTTGCATAGTTACGCATTGTGTAGATTAGTATTTGAGAAGTGCGTGCTACGAGACATTCTTCTTCTTTGAGCAACGCCGTCGATCTCGTTGAAATTCACTCGAAACTGCTGCTCGAGATTCGAGTATAATTACCAGGCTACCGATTTTTCTGCGCATTCACAAGTAATTGTAAGAAGTAAGATCGTTCCAGCTATCGACAGGGCAGTAGACTGGATTTTTGAAACAGAAGTATTCGTATTGACGAGCAAAACTGAAACACACGCGCGGAATTTCAACGTTAATAATGTTTCATCGAGCGTTTGCAAGAAAAAGCAAAATATGTAGCGTTTTGCACGGTGTTTTGACTTTCAAAAAAAAAATTTTGTGATTCTATTATTGTCACTATTCTGCAATAAATATAAATTTTCTAAATTATCCGGAATGGAGCCAGTTCTCCACCGCAATTAATTTAAATGAGAAAATTACTAATACTTTAAACTGTCGTAACGTTGTTGAAAAGGAATTATGAAGCGATCTATTTAGTCTCATTTTAAAATCTAATTCGTTTTTTTCCCAAGATGTTCTAATATAACAGATGGAAAAATGCTCTTTTCTTTAAAAGGAAATTGCAAAAATTCACTAAATAAAGATGCTAAAAAATTTTATTTATAAATTCGTTACGATCTTGAAGATTAAAATTTCTCATTTAAAACCTTGCTATGCAATTTTTTCTTAATCATTTTATTGAACTTTGAGAGTTAGAGTTAAATGACAAAAGTTTCGTCACCTAACCTTAATGTTCAAAGTTCAATAAAATTGCAAAAAAAAAAAAAAAAAAAAATATCGCACAGCAAGTATTAAAGGATCGTTGTTAGAGAGAAAAATTCAATTTTCAACACCACGGTGGGTTACGAAAAAAAGTTTTTAATGTTTTTATATACTTTTCATATATACTTTTTAAAAGTACTTTTTCAGAGCAAAATATCTTTGGAGAAAACGAATTTAGTACTGTCGAAGGATTTACGATTTCAAATGAGACCAAGTGGATTCTTGTATGATATTTTACGAAGTTATGACAGTTTAATGTATCGATAATTTTTTAGTAAAATTTATTATGTTACTGTTGTGAATCATTTTATGTTTCTTTACAAAAATAATATATAATACATAATAAATATATAATACATATAAATATATAATACATAATAAATATATACGAACGTTAATTTCACCTCACAGAATCCAAAAAAATATATTTATGTTTGGTAAAAATTGTAATCTAATCATCAGATCAGTCCACTGGATTCTTACTGATTTAAATATTCTAACAGGCACTGTGCTTTATATATTTTATATACTCTCGTGTATTACGTGCACAAAATACAAGAACGTAAGTCTAACAATTATGAACGAATTTTTCGGCAATGACACATAATGACACACGTAATTTATAAAATGATCGTATTGTGTGCAGTCGTAAAATGGAAAAAGTAGACGAGCGAGATTTAAAATAGATATACAGGGTGGGCCGAAAGTTACTTCTTTTTTTTTTTTAAATAAAACATCAAAATATAAGAAGAAACGTATATACAATGAAAATATTGTTGGATTTATTTTACATTGGTGTCCAATACACACACACACATACTCGTTCACTTGAATACCGCCTGCGTCAAATGTGCATTACAATCTATGTAATTCATCGAATTTTACTCGGCAAGATCATCGAGGATCGATTAATTAATTAAAACGACAGAATTCAGGGACGAGCGTTGAAACGAGCCAGTTTATACTCGTCTGCGATCGGCCGACGATATTATCCCGGATCGTGATGGCCAGATGCCGTAAAGCGACGAGTGTAGCCAAGATCGACTGAAATCTGTCCGTCGGTTTTCAACGTCGGATTTCACGGTGGATGGAGTCGATCGTCCAATCACGCGATGAATGCGGCGCGGGCGAGCTGCGCAACCTCCCCCCTCCCCTCCCCTCCCTCCCTCCCTCCTCCTCGAATGAAGTGTTAGATTACTTTGCTCCATCATGCAAATGATGCAGCCCGAGCCGGGTTATATGATGCGCGTGTACACACACCGGCCGGGACGATTCGACTCGCGTTTATGATCACTCACGGATTGCGTGGACCCATCAGCCAGTCGATGCGCCTCCATTTCTGATTACCGGCTGATCCGCCGGCGCGTTACCGGGCAACGCGAATGATTTTCTAATAGCGTGTCCGGTCCTCGAGCTCGGCTTGGCAAACAGTTGCTTTTCATCAACGCGCCACCATGTATGCACCCCGGCGTACTAGACTGCGCTACGTCGGTTTGTCACTGACAACGCTGATCGACGGTTTCCTTTTTGCGCGAGCGTGTTCCGTCGCCAGCCGAAAAGGGCGAAACAGAAGGTCTGGTGCTCGCTGTCCAGACTGGAGAACCGGTTTTATTGGGGAGGATGGTCGCCGATCGTCCCCGATGGGATTGGAAACGGCAGCCGGATGGAAACGCTCCTCTGATATTCGGACGATATCAGGCTTTGCCTGATTAACGCTGCCGTTGATTCGATGCTTTGTGCCCGCTCGACGCGGGTTCGTTTTCCTCGGCCTTTGACGTCCGCGCCCTGTCTGCCCCGGGTAAGGTCAATCGCAAATGGCAGCAGCAGCAGCAGCAGCAGCAGCTACGTTTGATCGTCGCGCATTTTCATCGGATCATCGCGGGACACGGGGCCTTTATGATTATATCCGCAATTTCCACGGAATGGATAGTCACTGTCATGCTTGTCTCGAGGTACGATACTTGTCAATTGGAAGAAGAAACATTTAGACGTCGTCTTCGCCTCGTGTTCGACACGTTCGTCAAAGGGTCACATTGAAATCATCCACACAAATTTCATTGACTCCAGTTTTTTATCTACGATAGTAATCGACAACGATACTGACCGATGGCATTGTTATGATATTTTTTCATCGTTCTTTTTCTAATGATAAAAGGTTTAGTTACATTTTATTTAAAGTATAGGTTTAGTTAGATTTTATTTTTCTGGACATAGTCGAGACATTTCTGTATAATTAACTATTCTCACTGACAATGAAGAATGATTATACTAGAAGCAATAAAGACCACAGCCGGATGCAAACTGAGGCCAACGTCTGTGACGACGTGTAATTGTCTGATGATAATATAATTACTCCACCTAATTTATTCGGAATTGATCGTGAAATAGAATAAAGCAAATAAAGAATATCATTCTGGTTTAATATTAATGGGAGTAATTATTGGATTTGCCATTTTAAAATTATCTGGATCTCCTAATGTATATGGATATTGTAAATTAATATATATATAAATATTAATACAATAAAAATAATTGTAATTAAATCTTTCATTAAAAAATTAAGTCGATAAGAACTGTTGTCAAGCAGCAGAGTCGCTGTCAGCAACAAATCTAGAGTCGATGAAATATATTGTCGGTGAAAAAACAGTGTCGGAGAAATCTGCGCCGACGATATCAACGGGACCCATGTTCGTCAAACACCTCGGCGAAACTTGCGTTTCGTAACGTGATCTTTGCTGAAAAGCGCGAGGCGTATCGCGAGAGGTTGTACAGTTTGCCTTTGTGTCGCGAAACGTCGGGCCGTCCGATCCGACGCGATTTTCGTTTCCAGGCGTATCAAAATTCCCGACAGCCGATCCTTTGGGAAACGAGATACGCTAGGTACGAGTAGGTAGTTGCCGGCGACGATCCACCGGAACGGGGAAGACACGTATCCAATTAAAACCGTTTTGCCGCGGCAAAGCCCAATCCGGCTTCCTTTCTTTCTTTGACGTTCGGGAGGAGCATACAATTCGATACATTCTATTAACTCGCGCGGTTAGCGTGCCGTTCCCGGGCCGGGCGCGTGTAATCGAGCGTTTCGACGGCCAAGAGGAACAAAACAGTAACGGCGGAGTCTGTTCGCGCGGGAGCCGTAATGACGGTGGAATATCTAGGTCGTGGCAGATGAATTTACCGGTTAAAGAACGAGCACGAGAGTTTTCAATTAGAGGGTTTTGTCGGCGAGGCTGGTCGGCTGGTGGTTGAAACCGATGCCGAGATTAAACGATCCGGGAGCGTATATATATATATATATATATATCCGAAATCGGTCGAACGTTCGCGGGAATGAATCGGCAGAAGATAGAGAAGATAGTAGGAGTGTATGTCTGAAAGGTCGACGAAGGTGCACGTTAGCCGCAGTTAGACGCAGAGATTCTATTAAGCAAGACAGAGGACGCTTTACGCGAACGTGTGTATATGTGCGTGTGTGTGTGTGTGTGTGTGTGCGTGCGTCAATCGATGCACCGTTGTCCGATGCTTTAATTTAGGAGCTTGTTACATCGTCGTGGCCACCATATCAATTCATCATACACAACGGTTTAACGCGATTGGATGGTTGAAACAATAATCTGGTCGTGCAGCTTGTACGACAATTGGAACAGGATGAACGCGTTTGATGGGCCAGCCGACACAACCGTTTATCGTACCATTCGAACAGGTAACATTGTTTCCAATGATACTCTCCCTTTTTTCTCTCTTTTCTTTTTTCCTTTTTTTTTTTTTTTTCTACGAAGCGTCGAACAGTGATTTTTTCCCCCCTGTTGCGTGGTTTTCCATGCGTGGTTTTTTTTTTTTATGATTCGACTAGTTTTCACCTTTCTTCGTATCTATCATCTATGACGAACATAAACGGTCTAATGGAAGGTATGTAATTAATTTTGGAACCTTCTCAATTAGATTCAACGTCGTGTATATTTTTAAGCAGTTTCGCAACGAGCTTTGCAACGAGGAACGAAGTATAGTTCGATATGATCAACACTTTTTCGACGAGCTTTTCACTTTAAAGTATTCTAATAAAGTATGAAAATAACTCTTTGCATTTTAAAAGAGTCGCTAGATCAGTTCAGATGTGAAGCTAGTTTCGTTCCAAGTAACATTTCCTTCGGTATTTGACGCTTAAAGATTCAACAGCTTTTAAAGCTAACTTAAAAATGGCGCGTAGAAGTAAAATGAAGAGGACACACGCGTCGATTCTTTGTCGGATTTCGACAGCGATAGCAATGAGACAATACACGACGATGAAGATAATAAAAGCTCACGTTAGTTCTAAAACATTTAAAAAATTGACTAACTAAAAATATATACAGGGTGGGAATTCGTAGTACAACCGAGCAAGGGGTGATTCTACGTCGAAAAATAAGGAGAAAATTTGGTATAACATTTTTTTTATCTGGGGCTCGATTTTCGAGGAAATCGACTTTAAAGTTTGTTCATCTTAGAATGAACGATTTAGTTGTCACATTATTTATTGTGTGATTAAAGCAGTGCAAAGTCACAAAGTTACAAAAAGAAAATCTAGAGGTGTGAGGTTCGGAGAGCTTGGTGAGATTTTTTTTTTTATGGAGGCGTATCAAAGAACAAGTTTATAGAGACAATATTTCAAATATTACACATTCGAAGCAAGAGATTAACGGAGGAATTCGAGAGATTAAAAAACGACATCAGCTTACATTCTGTTCAGGTATCGTTAATTCGTCGAGCAAACTTATGTATGCAGCAACGAGGAGGACGTTTTCAACAATACTTGTAATAGCGTACTGTATCGTAGTATCGCAATAGAAAGTAGTAACAAGGAGTAAAAAATTAATTATCAGTAGGAACACTTTGTACTGCTTTAACCACACAATAAATAATGCTTGTAAACATTATCTCGGACGGAGACAACCGACTAAATCGTTCGCAAAGATGGACAAACTTTACAGCCGATTTTCTCGAAAAACCGAGCCCCAGATAAAAAAAATGTCATGCCAAAATTTTTTCTTATTTTTCGACGTAGAATGCTCGGTTGTACCACGAATTACGGCCCACCCTGTATATATATCACTTATGAAAGAATATTATTAGTATATTAGAATATTGTTATAACAAAACTATAAGAACATTATGGTTGTACTTTTTACTGTTACTACCTCAAAAAAAAAAAAAAATGCAGTAATTGCCGTTAGCGTAAAACGCTACAATTAAGAAATTAAAATCGCATAGCTCGCCTTGCCTCTTGACTCTTGCGTAAGAATGGGATTGGCGGTCCTCGTCGCGAGAGACACGAAGAAAGTCTCCGAAGCGAAGAACAACCATCCGAGATCATGACCGCTGTCACGTCGGAAGAAACACGGTTGCCAAGATAAACGAGCTCCCTCGGGCCTTTGGAGAAGATAATTTTCCCATCGGGCACGAACGTCTCCCCCGTGTGTGTATCAGGTTCTTTTGGCAAGTCTCTCTCTCTCTCTCTCTCTCTCTCTCTTTCTCACTTTTCTTCTCTTTCTCTTTGTCTCTCTCGGGACGACCGTGCCGTGAAAATCGCGACGCACGAAGGAGGGAGGGAAGAAACGAGCTCGTCAGAATGTGTCGTCGTTGGAGATTCTTGGACTGGTTTCCGACGGTCTGGCGTCGGTCCAGCTGCGTTGATGGCGGTTTCCTGAGGCCGCCTCGAGATTACCCCGGTCTAATTCAATCCCGCGCGAATGCCATTTGTTTGCCGCGTGCTGGCCTTTTTTTTTCTTCTTCTTATTACCGCCTTCATTTTCATTGACATCGCGTCATTTTGTGACATCGTCGCGACTTAGATCGCTTTAACGTCGATCGCTTCATTCACGAGCACCGGATATGTACACCCATGTTAAAAATATATAAAATCTATTTTTTTTTTTCCTATTCGACACAGTGGAATATTTCAACGATAAGAAATTATCGTAAATTATCGTGTTTTTAATCTATTTGAATTCGGAAAAGACCGGCTACAGATGTAACTGTTAATGTCTTAACCAGTTTGCGCTGGCAACTGATTGCGGACCATAACGAGCGACCGTATACAATAATTTGTCGCTTTCTCGGTATGATGTCACTGGACAGAAATTATTGAGAAGTTGTAAATTTATTATTTGCTTTGCCTGTGGGTTATATTTGAATGTACTTAAAAACTGAGAAAATATTGCAATTTTGGGACAAAAAATTCTTCATCATTCCAGCTGGAAATTAGATTTTTGTTAGATTTTGAAGAATTAAAGTTTAAAAAAAATGAGACTAAGTTATGATAGTTTAAAGTATCGATGATTTTTCACCAAACTTCATTACGTTACTGATGTGAATATTTGTGAATATTTTATATTTCTTTACAAAAATCATATATATAATATATAATACGTATAAATATATACGAATATTAATTTTACCTCACAGAGTCTAAAAAAATATATTTATATTTGGACAAAATTGTAATTTAATCATCAGATCAATCTACTGGATTCTTACGGGTTAAGTATTCTAACAGGCACTGTGGTTTATGTATTTTACATGAAAGTGACTTTTATATGAACAACTGAGAATACAAAATGTTTTCTGCTTCCTTATTCTCTTCATTCCTCATTTTAAATCAGCGTCGCCGCCATTAATCTCGTTTTTTTAAAAATATTCGCGCGTAATTTCAATAAACATGTCACGAAATTTAACAATAACCATTTATTTTCATTAATGCACAACAAGATTTTTGTGACGATCGATTATTAAACCACTTGCGCTTGGCAACTGATTGCGGACCATAACGAGTGACCAGAACCGTGTATATACAATAATTCGTCGCTTTCCTTTTCCTTTGAACTCAATACCATATCACCTTGATAGAAATTATCAAGAAGTAATAAAGTTATCGTTTGTCTTGCCTGGGTTACATTTAAATGTATCTAGAACTGAGAAAATGTTGGAACTTGGGACAAAAAGTTCTCGACGTTGCAGCGCAAGGGGTTAAAAACTGGAGGCTAGATTTCTGTTAGTTCTCCAAGAATGAATGTTTGAAATAAAAAAAAAAATATTCTAGGCTCTTGTCAAAGACAAGTTATCGAGGGAATTCCATCTGAGAACGGATTCGGAGAATGATTCGATCATTGTGTTTTCCCCAGCACTTTCGGCGCTTCGGCAGAAACGAAAGGGTTAATCGGAAGAGCTCCATATATACGAATATGCCAAACGTTTCGAAGTGCCTCGCGATCGATTCCGATCGTTGCCGCGATCAATGACAGACTTTTTTCCCCCCCGAATCTATCGCGCTCGAGATATTAAAGAATCGTTCCGTCTCGTTCCTGGAACTCTGTCGGGATTTCTCGTCGACGTATTCTCCCGTGGGGGAAGAGTCTGCTTTGCTCTTTCGACGCGTCCTCCGCGACTTTTCTCGATCGCCGCCAACCAACCGTTCTCATCTCGCTACTCTGCCTCTCGTCTCGTTTCTCCCTTTCTCCGCGCGAATCTCCCCGGATCGACTTTCGCTCGATCACGGATCGTCGCGTCCCGCCGCGACGATTCACGCCCGAAGAGCCTCGGCGTCGCTAATTAATAACGTCTGCGCAGTTTAGTGACAAATGTTGTCTCACGTTCGAGTACCATTGTTTCGGGGACAAGTTCATTAGACTTGGCGCGGGCGGGACTTGCTCCCCTCCGCAGTTGAATTAATTATCGCTGGCTTTTCTTCGCCAAGATCGATGTCTCGGCCTCGCTCTCGCTGCCAAGCTCCGCGATAGAGTGATTAATCTTATCGAGGGACGCGCGGATATTCGCGCGACAAAGACGCGTCGCAAGAACTATCTCCCTTCATCGCCAGTCATATGAAAACGAGGAACTCGAGTTCTGCTTCTTTCGCTCAGAATTGTCGCGATAAAATGAAACTCGTCGCGCAGTATTCGGAGATTCCATGAATCAAAAGACAGGGTGTATAAAAAGGCAGGGTGGGTTAGCAAAGTGTTCTTATATAGATTCTCTCTCGTAAATATTCGCGTAGAAATTCAGGAATTTCTGGAGCTGGATTTTCTGGAACCATGAAATTTTATGTCAAATTTTTTGATCGCTGGGTCTTTTTTCATAGATGGACATATACTGTGCTTTGAAGTGAACGGACTTTGTTTTTAAATTCATACTGAAGTCGTAAATTTGTTTTGCAATCTGATACTCGATCGTATATCGAGTCTGTATTTTCTTTACGATTTCGTTAACAATTGGTTGTCAAGCGCCAATTTTGAAGTGGAAAGTCAGAAGAAAAAAAAAGAAGGAACGCTCGCTATGCTACTTTCGAAAAAAACTCTATGGAAGTTCATAAAGAGTAACCTCACATTCATAGTGAAGAAGTACTTCAAACTGCGCCAGTGTCAGAATTGGTTTGCTAAATTTCATTACCGATGAGGATATAAAAATATCTTTTTCTTGTCGAGAAAGACTTTTTTTGAGAGCGAAATCATGAAGTTTTTTAATCAAACAGTCATATAAAATTTTTATTTCTCATGAAAAATTCGCCTTTCATTTGTACACACACACACATACACAAAAATGCTTTTGGCCAATTTAATATTTTCTCGTGTCGAATCACCTCAAACGCGGTTGTATTACTGCTTACGACCCACTCTGTGGAATGTACAGTTTTATAAAATAAATGAAGAGGTTCAAAGAATAATAATTCCTGCAAAATCAAACGTACAATACCTTCTAAATTCATAATTAGACTGCGGGTCTTTGGGAATGCGTGTTTTAGGAAATTTTCAAGTAGAAAATTGCACGGAAATCCATAAAATATCCAAAATATAACGTTTCGTACTTGAAACAATTTTTCATCGAGTTTCTATTTTGTCTCAGTTACATTTTGAACAATATAAATCATCTAAAATGTAAAATTTACGCGAGTTGATGCTCACTTGTTTTTATAGAGAGGATATCGAGGTGCATCGAGTATTAAATTATACGAATCCACTTTAAGACAATTTATATTATCTCGATAAAAAGATTAATTACGTTAGATTACAATCCCTTTGAAACCACCTACTTCTTATATAAAGGGTAATTTCCGAGTAATTTGCATTATAGATTAAAATCAGACACTATATATATATATATATATATATATATATATATATATATATATATATATATATAGTATTTGTAAAGACGTGTAATATCAAGGACGTGAGCAATAATAAAGAATAGAGACCTTAATCATCTTAATAACAAGATTCTTACCTATATAACAATTAGTAATTTCTAAAAATTAAATAATATCTAAAAAAAATCTGTAATTAATAATCTACAATAATCAATAAGATGTCTTATTAACAAGAACGAAATTCTCAAATCCATAATACACGTTTCGCAAAGATATCTAGCTCGCGCGGTCATTAAGTGGAATCAGAGAAGGTATCGCAGGAAATGCAAAGTTTGAATTATTACAGCCGAAGAAATCGCTGTAATAACTCTGGTCGAGGACGACGTGTCAGAGGGACGGAGTTGGAGGAGCAGACAGAAAATCATCCTCGAGCGAGCGAGCGGTGGAGGGGAAGAAAAGAAAAGGAAACGCGGGTATTATCGTTCGACGGTCGCTTAATTATTTAGTTGAAATTTAGCTGGAGCGTAGCTACCGACGAATCCTTCGTCGAACTTCAGCCGAATTCGCTGGCGAATTTTCGGGGCCGAATTTTCTTCTCTCAGTTTCAAAGTTTCATTCCGCGGCAGCGGATCGTGAAAACTTCGCCGGCTAATAGAACGCGCGGCGTGAGAAGATAAGTGAATAAAATATGTACCTGCTGCATGGAGGAGAGTGTCGAGGCGTAGAGATAAAAGGGATCTCTCCGTTCCTCTCCATTAATTTTTTCCGCGCCCGACGGAAAGGGATAATCGAGATTTTACCGCGCGCGACAAACACGCCAAGGGTCCGGTTGTTGGGTGCGATTAATTTCCGCTCGAACGCGCCGCGCGAGCACGCGAGCACTGCGTTTTGGGGAAAAATCCGAGAACGACACGCGGGCGAAAAAATGGTTGCGATGTGAAGAAAATGTAGCAGTGGCGCTGTTGGTCGAAAATTTCGATCGAGGTGATGGCTCTTCTCTCGTTCCAAAATAAGTGTCCCATTTGCAAATGACATTTCTTGGTGATGTGCCTGGCTAGAGCGTAATCAATCTTTGGCAAAGTGCGATAACTTATGATCGTTTCTTCTTTTGTGAAGCATGATGGGTTCCATATATTCTAGTCTTCTCGAAAGTTTCTATTTGAGCAGCGTTTAACAATTGATTTTTTTTCAACCTTTATCGACGGAGTCGATAAGATTGATTTTCTGTCGCTAAGACGGGAAGAAAATTTCGTTGTTCAATAGAAAAAATATACATAGGAAGATAAATATAAATATGTATAAATAAATATGAAAATATATAATATGTAAAAATAAATATAAATATGTATAAATAAATATAAAAATATATAATATATAAAAATAAACATAAAAATATATAATATATAAAAATAAATATAAATGAATAGACAAATAAACATGTTTTCATTTGAAACTAACAAAAATAGAAAATTTTATTTAAATCTTACGAAAAAGTTAAACTTTATGAAAAATAAAATTTACGATACAATTGCAGAGGTAAAAATTTAGCCCGTATAAAATTTAATATTGAGAAAACAATAATTTTGTTTAGTAGGCATTAAGACAATTTTCTGTGTGTAATGAGAATTTAGAAAGTACACATATGTTTAATTTCGCTTCTTTTCTTTCTTTTCTTTTCTAATTTTCCTAAAATATCCTATAGTCCCCACCAACATCGTCACTATTAATGATCAATATCATTAGTTTCTACATCCTCCGTGAATATTGTTCTCGTGTTTATGTCGTACTTTTTTTGATGTCATATTTCCAAAATTTTAAAGTCACGATATTAAATATTTATTTTATCACTTTGGCGTACGCTGAAATCTAAACTGAGGTAAAATATGGCGGTTACTGCGCACGATATTCATATGACGCTTAACGGCGTCATCTGTAACAGATAACAGTATTCAATTTGACGTCAAACGGCGTTATCCGTACATAAGGCGTTGATATAATAAAAATGCACAATGTGGACATTTATTTTGGGACGGGGGGAGCAATATTTCGCATCGAACGATAGTCAGTCACTGTTAAAAACCTCAATATAACGAAAGTATATTACATAATGTGGACATTTGTTCTGAGACGAGGAGGGAGCAATATTTTGCATCGAACGATAGTCAGTCACTGTTTTAAAACATTGTGACAGGAGAATTCGCGTCTTTCAGTTTTCAACTGCTGCGGACGAGAAACGGGAACGCTATTTTACGTTGTAGGGGACACGACCCAGGCAGTTATACAATTTATAGGCAATACAGGCGATACATACAATTTATACTATATAATATTATATATAACTATATATTTTAATATTGTATAATTTTTCAAGAAGTAGGGAAATTATTTCCTAACGTACCACACCAAGAAACGTTACTAGAGGTATTTTCATTTTATTTAATAAAATACCTGTAAAATGAAATATAATTAATAATTGTAATTATTAATAAAATGATACACTTGTTAAATGCTATACATTCTCTTGAACCGTTTCAATCGTATATTAAATAATTCAAAAAGTACGAGAAAATGCAGGCTATATATTTATCAGAGCATATCGTCCTGAATGTGTCAATATAAATATAAAATAAATAATAGTTGAAATCTAAAATACATAATGAATAGATTCTTAAATATTACTATAAAAAATATATAGTAATGTTTAAAAATATATACTAATAATTAAAAATCATTTTATCAATGTGAATTAAAGATGTGCGCGTATGCATTGTACAAAGTTTCTTTAATATAATTTATATTATGTAATATTATGTAATATAATATATAATTATGTTAGTGTTAAATAATAGTGTTAAATAATTTTTCAAGAAGCAGAAAAATTATTTCCAAACGTACCAAACCAAGAAACGTTACTAGAGGTATTTTCATTTTATTCAATAAAATACCTGTAAAATGAAAAATAATTAATAAAATGAAATTGTTAAATGCTGTACATTCTCTTGAAATCCTTTTAATCGTATATTAAATAAATCAAAAAATACGAGGTATGTTTAAATCAAAAATACAGGTATGTTTATCAGAGCGTACCGTCCTCGATGTGTAAATATAAAATAAATAAGCTAAATATAAAATAAATATAAAATAAATAAGCTAAAATCTAAAATATATAATAGATTCTTAAATATTACTATAAAAAATATATAGTAATATTTAAGAATCATTTTATCAATGTGAATTAAAGAGGTGCACATATGCATCGTACAAAGTTTCCCTAATATAATTTATATTATATAATATTATATATAATGTATAATTATATACTACAGTGTTGTATAATTTTTCAAGAAGTAGGGAAATTGTTTCCTAACATACTACACCAGGACACGTTACTAAAGGTATTTTCATTTTATTTAATAAAATACCTCTAAAATGAAAAATAATTAATAATTGTAAATATTAATAAAATGATACACTTGTTAAATGCTATACATTCTCTTGAACCATTTAAAATATCGCTACGCGATATGTTAAAAAACACGCGAAACTTCGATTAAGCGAGGTTTCAAACCGACTGGAACTGCGTCCTCCCTCTTCCGCTCGAGGTGGAAACCGATCGAAAAGTGGTCAACACGAATTAAATCGTCGGCGATCAGTAGCGGGAGGATCTTCTGGAAACTGGAATTACCCGCGGGACTTTCGACAGTGGCGATCTTCGCGGCCCTCGCTTATCGCCCGGATAAGGGAGAAAAATGTTGGCCCTCCCGGCTCATTTCGAATTCCGCCAATGCGTAAGATGTATGTATGTATGTCCGTTCTTTGAATCGACGTCCATTTCGCTCTATTTCTCTCTCGGTTTCGTTCGTTCGTTCGTTCGTTCGTTCGTTTCCTGATCCACGTCGATCTCGGTCACCATCGAGAACGTTCGACTCGACCATCTCGTTCCTGATTGATCGAGCGTTTTCCCGAGCGCGGACTCGATCGACCGAGATAGAGAGAGAGAGAGAGAGAGAGAGAGAGAGAGAGAGAGAGAGAGAGAGAGAAAGAGAGATCGAACCGGGGAAAATTAATCGGAATCCGAGGCTGGAGAGATGGATGACCGTTCTCGCGAAGGCGTATGGAGATGCCGAGGATCTCGAACGAGAAAGTTAGAGTCCCATCTCCGTGGACGAAAGTCGTTGAAATTCTAACGTTCGAAACAAACGATAAAAACTTTTATGTTACGCGTGCGGAGAAATTGAACATTCAATCCGATAGAGATCGAATCGATATTTTTAAAAGGTAAAGTTATCCTCGAGGAAAATCATCGTAAAATATTTCCTTATCGGTTAGGTTTAGGGCCAACGTGGCTCGATACATCTTTGCTTTTGGAATTTAATATTCTTTCGATGTATAAAAAAATATATGGTTCTATTGAAGAAAAATAAAGACCTTGGAAATTTCGGCACGCGCAAAAAATTGACGCGCCATATTTTGTCCGCCTTAAAAACAACTTTTGTGTCAAATAGGTTTTCATTAGACGTGTAATTTAACATGTTGCGCTGGAATGACGTGTCACGCATGTCGGAAATATTTGGTCCAAAAATTGCGATATTTTCTCAATTTTAAGTATTGAAATATAATCCAGGAGAAACGTAAAATTAGTGTAATAAATATAATAAATTTGTTACCTCTTAGTAATTTCTATCCAGTTATATATTTGTCGACGAATTCGAAAAGATGACGAATTATTGTACACGGTTTGGGTCACTCGTTATGGTCCGCGAATTACTTAGCGCAAGAGGTTAAAAGTTATTATTTCCAGGTGTGTAATCAGTTTGCATTTAATACTAGTTCTTTCTTGTAATACCAGGTGTAAATTTCAGCGTCAACTAGCGCTAGGAAGTGTTTGAAAATATCGGTGTCAACAGGATTGACGAAGAAATGATCGCGTTACGTTATAACACCGGTTAAAATATCCGGAAACCTCGGGATAACCTACGGTAAAAACTCTCAAATCGGTATTCGATCTCTTCGTTTTTGGATAGCGATTTTCGGAACTATTAGACCTTTCAACTTTGAAAAGACCAAAGGTACTTTCTACCTCGCTCGTCTTCCTTCGCGTTCCTCTTCACCTTTGGCGCGAAACGCTTTTCTTTCCAAGTAGAAAAAAGTAGCCAAAAGACGCTCCTCGATCGTCGGTTCGCCGAATCAGCGCTCGTGCACAATTCCTCATCGAAGAGCTTTTTTTTTTCGAGCGTGACGTATGTAAAAAGCTCTGCGATCGACAGAGACTCTCTTCGTAGCAGTTCTTGATCAATTGTCCCGCTCGAGGCAAGTTTTACGAGTGACACGAGGGCGAATTTCATTAGAATTCTATCGGGTTCGAGACGGCCGATTCGAGGGCCGTTGAGAATCCGTTACGTTCGAGTTTCCCCCAACGGTCCCAGGACGGCAATCGGGTGTACGCTCGACTTTGGCCGACGGATTATTTCTAACCCGGTTTACCGTAAATAACGACCCTTTGATACGGCGAATGGCCACTGGCTCGTAACCTAGTTCCCTCTCCTCTCTCTCTTCTTTTCACTCAGTCGCACGGCGGATTTACGAGATGACATACTTACGTCGTTTGTGCGCGAAACTTTCTTTTACGAGGTCCGCGAGAGCCGCGAGCTCTCTCGGGCAGGTTAGCCGTAATTACCTGCCGCGGCGCGTGATCACGCGAGCGGTGGAGAACGGATCGCGGACGTGAATCGGGACACGGTGGAAAAGTTTCGGGGCGGCGAAAGTTTTCGATTCGATCTCGCCGGAGATTTAACGGGACGATGAGTTGGGTGAATTTTCAATGAATGGCAGCTAAACGAAAAAAAAAAAAAAAAAAACGAGAGAGAAAACTTGCGGGAGAAAGGGAGAAAGCGTCGCGTTATTTTCGATACGGGCATCGACCAAAAAAGNAAAAAAAAAAAAAAGAAAAAAAAAGAGAAAAAAAATAGAAAGTTACGAGAGAGAATGTACAAAAGCCTCGAATCCAGTCCGCTATAGAACGTTAGAGAAAACCGGGCGTGACGCGAATTCGTCGGCGGTTTGAAATGAAATTTTTCGGATTCCTCCGCGAGATATCGGGCAAGTTTGTATCGGCGATGACGCACGTCGACCCGGGGGTTGCGACGCGCGTACCTAACTGCACACGTGCACACGTGCAAACACATGGACGGCCTCGGACCGTGGACGAAAACTCGTGGGCTTTGTCGTTCCGTGTCGGCCCGGTTGCAAAATTCCGGTTTTGTTAACCAGCCGTCATTTAATCGGTTCTCGCGGCTATTCAATCACGGTGTTTGCTGTGTTGCACACCGAAATCTCCTCGTGTGTTAAGGTGATATTCTGGTAATCCGGATTGAAAAAAATCGACTTTTTTCGGATTCTTTTTCCTAAGGAAACCACGATACATTTTGGTATGCAGGTTTTCGCGCGCAGATTTATTCATAATTCATTAAAGAGTGTTTACAATTTTTCTTCTAACGAGATTAACGAACGTTGTGGAAATTATATAGCCTTAGGTAAAGCATGTTCGAATGGCTGACGTGATTCCGGTCGAAATGCATCTTAATTAGTATAAATATGGCTATCGCATGAACCACGGAAACAGCGAAATTTCGAAAATTAAAAAAATGACAGAAGATAAAATATCGATTTTCCTTGTGCTTTTGGGTAGTAAAAAAAATAGAAGAAAACATCAAATTTTGAAATCCGTGGTTCACGCGATAAAGGTACATTCGGTGAAGATCTCCAAATTTTTCAAGTCAATCGGTCAACTAAAACGTGAGTTTATCCCGTCAGCTAGTTTAAAAAATACGGATTTGAGAAAAACACGTTTGAAGTTCTTGTTACTCGTTGTACAAAAGTATTCATGATCGAGCAGTACAAAAAATAAAATATCATGAAATAATAATATAAATAATAATATATAAAATAATAATATAATAATAATATAAATAATAATATCATAAAATAATAACATAAATAATAATATTCTAAAATAAAATGTTTCTCAAGAGAAACACATTTGAAGTTTTTGTTACCCGTTGTACAAAACTATTCATACTTATGTACGTTGCGAGCAGTACACCGTTTCCTTTAGACATTTATAACTTTGCTAATTTTACGAATTCAAACAAATCCTTTTACATAGACATTTTCCAAAGAAAGCATACACTTTGAGAATATATATATATATATATATATATATATATATATATATATATATATATATATAAAAATTGATTTTTCCAAGCCCTTAAATTATCTCCAGCGCGTTGTTTGTTCATCCTCACTATTTCTCGTCCTTTTCAAAAAAACAATATCCGAGAGAGAGACAGATAGAGACAGAGAGAGAGAGAGGCTGGTTTTGTCAGTGTTGGAGGCAAATAACGCGCGTTTAATGCGCCGATGGATAATTCCTCGAGGCAGTCGGCCGCCTCCTCTCGTTTTCGTCTCTCTTGGCTCGTTCAGGTGGCCACCGGTATCTCGAGCCGCGCAGATTTACGAGGCGCACCGAGGTGACCCCGGCAACGAACCGATCCGTTTAAATAGTTGGTCCGCTGGAAGATTTGTGCGCCGGCATACTAGGTCGTGTGCGGCACGTCGGCCAGGGGATCGAGCGACGCGACGCTCGGCGGATTCCCGCGTAATACGGGCAAGTTTACGGGGGGGTCGATTTCCCCATTTCCCCTCGGAAGGCAACGGTTCCACCCTTCTGCTCTCCTCGTTTCTACAGCTCGTTCCACGAGACATCCCGGTTAACACGTTCGCTGCGGTTGACGTTTATTCAACATTTAGAACATAGAACAAGTAAATTTGAGTTAATTAGAAACTGTTGCATTGTTATTATCGTGGCGCGGTAACAATATGAATTTCTTACTGTGAGTAGATCATAAAAGAGCTGGCCCTTCTAGAGTAAGAAAAGAAACGGCAAAATCAACAGTGGAAAATCGAAACACAACTGACGAAAAAGATGATACAATGTTGCGTGCATGTATAAATGGTTTTTTTATATGTAAGCGACAGTTTGATCTCGGGATTTACAGATAGTGAATCAACTGATTCTAGTATAGAAGAAGGTAATATTGACAATCGAAGCACTGGAACAGGAGGTTTCGATTCCGTGATAAATCTAAAATCACGTGAAAATATTTGGCGAGGCAAGAAGAAGCAAGGTCCATGATTAGTTTTAATTTTTTTGAAGAAGAACGAATTACTGCGAACGCCAACAGAGCAAAGTCCATGTGAACATTTTAGAATGTTTTTTACTTTACTCTTTCTTGGATTTAGTTCTTAGTTGTAAATGAAATCAAATCATTATGCTGAAGAAATTGTATTTTCCATCTAATATTTAGTGTTTTGTGACTTTATTCTGTTTATTTGTTACTGATATAAATATAAATAGTATAAATAATTATTATAATACAATATAGCACAATATAGTACAATATAGTATAATATAGCACAATATAGCACAATATAGTACAATATAGTACAATACAATACAATATAGCACAATATAGCATAATATAGTACAATATAGCACAATATAATACAATATAATATAATATAGTACAATGTAGCACAATATAGTACAATATAGTACAATATAGTACAATATAGGATAATATAGCACAATATAGTGCAATATAGCACAATATAGCACAATATAGTACAATATAGTACAATACAATACAATATAGCACAATATAGCATAATATAGTACAATATAGTACAATATAGTACAATATAGTACAATATAGGATAATATAGCACAATATAGTACAATATAGTACAATATAGTACAATATAGGATAATATAGCACAATATAGTACAATATAGCACAATATAGCACAGTATAGCACAATATAGCACAATATAGTACAATATAATACAATATAATACAATATAATATAAATAATTATTCTCCAAATTCTATAAAGTGTGTACGTCTGATGCTTTACATCAATTTCTACTTAAACTACCAAACTAGTCGCTCTCGGTGATCATCCACGATATTTGCGACACAGCGAACGTATTAACGACCGACACCCGGATGTTTAGACGTTGGCAGATCGTTTCTCTCTTCCGAAGTGCTTGTACAACACGCTGTATTCACGCACTGTCTACGTACGAAGACCGTAAATTGGTTGTCCGGACCTCAGGAGAAAAGCGTCTGCTTAACCTTCGCCCGATCTCGCTACGAAGTTTTAGAAACCAATGGTGCGTAGAAGTTCTCCGACACGCGAGTGGCTACATGTCTTTCGAAATTGTGCGCGACAATGCAACAAATAGTTTCCGAATGGTCATCGAACGTGTCATCCAATAAGGCTCCATGGTAAGAATATTTCTTTCCAAGGTCATTTCTCTCGGAGATTTCAGGATCATTGACATTGTTTCTCGTCATACGATTATGCGTTCGTTTTTATTGCACCATGTAGCTGGTAAAAATATACATTCAGACACGCGAAGAACGTAACCAAGGATGTAACTATTGCGAGAGCAGACTGGCTGACCCAGCACCGGTTTCTTCTACTGTGGCCACCGTCACGCGGAAGGATAAGTTCTTTTTCGTTTTCTTTTTTTATAAAAAATCGTGGTGCCATCTTAAGCGCGTTGAACGACGAATTTCAAGTACACGATCGAACGTATGTGTGTAGCAACAGCGAGGGAAAGACGCTCGAGAACGTTAGGGGCCAGTCGCGGAAGCCGCGGAGGAACCGTTTAAACGTTTAAATAGCTGCCACGGATCCGGCTGTTCCGGTTTCTACGACGAGATAACAGCATCTCGCCGTTATTCCCCATTGTTCCACAGCTCGGCGTTACTCGATGCTCATTTTCACGCGAGCGAGCCAGCGAGTTTCTTTCCATTTACACCGACGACGGTGTGTGTACCGTACCTGGCTAATCTCTCCGCTGAAGCGTCCCAGATTACGCGCCGTCTCCTCCTCCATTCTCTGCATCCTACTTACAATTTTTCCAACGGGCACGCGTGACAGCTCGCCCCATCGTCTCGGGGTGCTCGCAAATCTTGCATTTCCCGACCTCGCGTTTAATTAAAAGTTTGTTTAAACTGTTCGTTCGCGTTTTCTCGGTCGCACGCACCGTCGTCGTCGTCGTCGCTGTGGCGCGATTTTCCAATTCGTGGCCCGGCGACGACCACGCCGCGCGTAATTTTCCCACCGGTGGCCGCTCGTTCCACGCGCGAGAGCACGTCAATTTCGAACGGGCGGCGCTTGCACCGCGTAATTAGTCCGTTTCTCTGGTCTTTTGACTCTCGGCAGAGATCACCCGGTTTCCCCGATTCGGCAGGAATTCGCAATCGAGGGCCGACGAACACACTCGATGCCTCTATAAACGCGCGGCCCGTCGAGTTGTCCGTGCCACCCCGGCATAGAGCAGCGTGGCGCGGAATTTTATTGCCGCGAATTTGCTCGATTTATTTGTTTTACTCTCTCTCTCTCTCACTCCCCTTGATCGCTGGTTTTTCTCCTCGCGTCACGTCCCGCGCTGTCTTTTTTTTTCGCATCGACGTATCGAGCGATGAATTTTTCTAGTCTCTCTTTTTTCTATTTTTCTTGGTTTCCTCTGTCGGATTTTTCCGCGAGCGCAAGCGATCGGTTCGCCGAAACTCGAGCTTCTTGCGTCCCGGAACATAAATTGCAGAATTCGTTCCTAGAATTTCTTTCGGTTGTAACGATAAGATATTATTTCTCCTCGTTGGTACTTTGATTTCGCGAGGCGGATAGAACAAAATCACCCGTTTCGAATGATTTACGTTCTTGTTACGAATAATGAAATAAAATGTAATTTATATACGGTGGAAGATTGGAGAAAAAGTTGTGAAAAGATTGGTAAAACCAGCTGAAAGATATTGATGCGTACAAGGATCGTCTGACAGCTGCAAAAGAGAAATATTGTTCATATTGGACGAGAAAATATAGATTTTTCAATATTTTTGTACAAAGACGTCTAACTTGAAATAATTATTTCCTTCTTCTATTATTTATTGCTAAAACGTAAATTGTAGACGTCCGAGCAACATGATCGAAATAATTTTTGTTTATTCGGGTATCCGTGTATCTCATAAACAACAGCTCTATTTCAAAATATAATTAATAATAACGTAATATAGTATAATTAGTAGTAGCAACGTTAATTTAATTAGTAGTACAACAGAATAGGAAGTGAGTCGAAGGAAAAGAATAAAATCTTTCTGTTTGAGCCTTCTTTTTGGAAAGAATTTATCAAACACAATTATGCTTGATAATTTGTCAAGTATGCGTCGAATTTAGCGGCAGGAGATCATTCTACGTGCGGAAAATAAGGAAAAAAAAGAGAACGTAGAAAAAGATTTTTTTTTGTGAGAAACACAAACACATTTCCTTGTAAACGACGCCTTAAACGAAAAAAAAAAAATTGTATTCTACTCGCATTTCACTTGTTTTTGAATCACGTAGAACAACCTCCTGTCGATTGTTATTTTCCATCACCAAAATTAACCAAATTCAACGTACAAACAACGGCGAATTTTCGCTCGATTCTCTCGACAAAGTTTCCCCTTCTTTCTACTCACGACAGAGTCATTTTGTCATTTTCACAAGCGTAGAGGAATTTCAGTCAATTTTGAAATTTGAAAGGTTGTCTCGTACCCCCCCCCCCCCAAAAAAAAGAAAAAAAAAAAGAAAAGAAAAAAGAAATATAAAAGTCCCTCTTTGTGCCGCCGTTGGTACAATTTCAACTGGGACGGAGAGTACACAGCGTGCTCTGTGAAAGAGAGGCCAGGCACGGTGAAGGACCAACTCGACGACGAGAGACGCGAAAACGCGCGCGCGTAACGCGTCTCGCTCTTAGCCGATTCGCCCCGCGATCTCCGTGACGCTTGTACGCTCGTGAAAGGGAGGATCACTTGAGCGTTTAATAGCGCGCCACCGCCGATCCTCGTTCCCGGTTACAGCGGTTTCTATTGTTTCGTTTCCTGTGACATGCGCACGCGTACACCCCTCATCTCTCTCTCTTTCTCTCTGTGTCACACGAGCGCGCGTTACGATTCTTGAAAGCGGCGAGCGAGCCAGCCAGCCAGCCAGCCAGCCAGCCAGCCAGCCAACGTAAACCCTATCAAAATCGGCTTAAGCTAATTTGCAATTTACGCTGTGTATCGCTTGCGCTTGCTACATCGGCTCGAACTGACCGAGCGTCTAGCTCTCGCGCCACGGCCACCGACTGGCCATCGAAAATTGAAACGCTAACACCGCCGCCAGTACCCGGCCAGTTTGCGAGAGTCGTAAGAAGATTTCGCCAATTAGAACGGACTTGGCGAACGGAATACTCGAGGGGGAAATTTCCCCCCTCTTCGCCCTCGTTGAATTTCTTTCGAACGACCCGCACCGTTCGCCGAGTTCCCTCGTCCCCGCGAAACGGGTGGAGGAAATCTTCGTTTTGCCATCGGCAATTTCTGTCTGTTGATTGCAAGCGGGGATTCTGCTTTCGAAGAAAACACCGGCGGAGCATGTAACGTGTCTATTAGGAACTAACTGTTCTCTACGTTCCTACGCTCTTTGTGTGTGTGTGTGTGTGTTGTGTGATGAGTCGAGGGTGGTAGATTATGGAATTGTCACTGTTATTTATCGCGAGACGAATCGGGAGATTAGACGGGGCGAAGAGATACCGCCTTTAATTGATACCGCGGGCTATTGAAAGTTGTAATTAATTGCGAAACGTGATTAGTCAATCACGATCAAACAATGTGGCCAGCCGTGTATCGTCAGTTCTGCGCTTTCAGTGTCAATTTTTATGCGACAATCAAAGCGTGCGTTGGAACGCAACGATGATGATGTCAGATGTGCCGAGTATCGATGGCCGATGCGTTTTTATTTATATATTTTCTGGGCTGGTGTTTTATAGAGGGGCGAGAGATGGTGCCAAGTGCCTTCTTTTTGTAGTGATTATGATAATTTAGAATTTATATCACAATACTACAAATAAATAATAACTCCGTAATTAATTTTAGTTGTTTATATAAAAATATTATCAATATAACAAAATATATAATTACTAATAATTTAACGAAGATTAAATAATGAAAGTTAAATAACGAATGAATAGTTTCTACTATGATTAAAATATGTACAAGTGTTTGTAAACATTTCCATAGTGATAAAAAAAAATTACTAACAATTTTTAAATACTCTATTGTTTATATTAAATACACATCTGGACGGAACGATTTAATGAACATAAATGTGTCGTTGATCTAAATTCCTCGAAGTATAGGTCGCTACATTTTATTTTCGGTTTTTTAGTCAGTTCAAAACTGACTTGACATTGTCGCAGTTCTATCCTTCCATCTTTCTCTTTTTACTTACAATTAGTTTATTATATAGGAGTTCCCTTTTCATTGGAGTTTTTATTTTACACTAACATATTATCAATAAACTTGTGCAACAACCTAAATTTACAACAATGTGCAATTTTTCATTTTGCCGCGCAGAATGAAAGAGAGAGAGAGAGAGAGTTTTTTATGTTAATGCTCTGATATATCGTCGGCGAATTCTGTAAAACACGCGGTCGGCGTGTGTGTCGCCGTGACAAACCGAACCGAAACCGGTTGGAACCGCGATGAAAATATTAACAAATCGCTGGAAATACGGCAAGTTGGCGGAGAACGGGCGGGTAAAACCGTTCGGCTGGTAATCAGCTCAAACTGACCGATAAGAGGATGAAATTCATCCTCTTACGGTGTTTACGGAGTAGACGGGGGACCGTTGGGAAATTGAAAGCGCGTCGGACGTGTCGAACCTTCGGGATTTATGCCGATTATAATCAACTCTGACGATGTATTACGCCGGTCGATTTTTTACAAAAATCGCTGATCGCCATTGGCGTTGACCTCCGCGATAACGAACTCGATTGCGACTGTCAGCAATTGCAGTGCAATTTTGCAGTGCACCGAATGCGAATCGATCGCGCTAGCGTAATTTCTTATTCTTAGGAGGCTAATTACGAAAGTGGGATCTGAGCAGATATTTTTTTCCTTTTTTTTTTTTTTTTTTCTTTTCCATTACACGTTGTTTGGGGAAAAACGATGCTTCAGGTATTTTGTTCGGGTATATTTTCCTCGCAGTTTCGAATTTTCCGTAAGTAATGAGCAACTCGTGAACTTTCCGTACAGTTTTAGAAAGCTAATTGAAGAGGCGGAATCTGAGCAGAAATTCTTTTCGTTGCATATTGTAAAAAAGCATTATGCTTTCGAGATTTTGTATATTTTTGAAAAAATAATGTGTCGATAATTTTCTGCAAATTGCCACGAAGCTTGAGAATATTTATATATTTTTAAAAAGCCAATTTATGAGTAAAAGCTATTATGCTTTCGATACTTTCGTGCATTTTCTAGAACAATTTGTTGTTAAATACGTTGTTAAATAAAAATATATTGATAATTTTCTATGAATAACGAATAGAATATTTATATATTTTTAAACAGCTAATTTATAAGTAAAAACTACTATGCTTTCAATATTTTTTGCACATTTTCTACAAACAATTTCCTATAAAAAAAAAGTCTTGGTAATTTTCTACAAATAATGAATAGTTTGTGAATATTTGTACATTTTCAGAAAACTCATTAAGAAAATAGAATTTAAGCAGAAATTTATTTTTTCCATTACATATTGTAAAAAGCACTATGCCTTCGATATTTTGCACATTTTCTACAATTTTCTATAAAGAAAAAGTCTTGATAATTTTCTACAAATAATGAATAGCTTGAGAACTTTATTACATTTTATAAATATTATATAAATTTTATACATTTGTGTATAATAAATATAAATATTATATAAATAAATATAAATATTATATAAATATCATACATTTTTAGAGAGCTAATTAAATGAATGGAATTTAAACAGGAATTCATTTCTTCCATTACACAAAGAACCATATATTACAACTATATACGTTTTGAGAACTATGCATTACACTTTGAATACACGTCTGCGTGAATATTTACGCAATTTCACACTTCTAATTAAGAATTTCACCTCCTTTTAATTAAGAATTACTGTACCCTTCACCTCATTGCTGTACCTTGTTACAAGCACGGTAAATTCTCAATGGAAACGAGGTTCTTAATTGAAGTTCTTAATTGAAAGTGTGAAATCGCGCAAACATTCGCTGTTCGTCATTTGCAGAAAATTGAAAACGTGCATCTTTGTAGCTGTAAATTTCCTTCACCAAGCTCAACAATACGCGTCAAACATCGATCAACGAGAAAAAAATTAACCGAGAAGTTGGACGAATCGCTGAAAAAGAGAATCGTTGAGAACACAATCGACTCGAACGTTAGGTCGGTGATACCGGGTGGGATTTACCTGGATACCGTGCTGTTTCGGATAAAATATCGCCGGTCGGGGCACGCGAAAGAATGGCTTACCACCGTGGTATTTATCACGGAGGTTCTAATTAAATTCTACGTCTCGAGTTCTTACGGGTGTCGGGGCCAACGCGAGGCTGACCTACTTGCCCAAACTACTTGGTTCTCCTGCTATCTTCCGCTACTTCCCACAGAGTACCGTCGTCCACTCTGTGGTCTGGCCAGTGGTCCACTAGCGGTCACTTTCTCCGAAGTCGTCTTGACTCTGCCATTGAACGTTTCCGCGGGACCTGGACCGTTGAACTTCCGTTGTTCAACTCCCAGTGTTCAATGGAAAATAATCTATCTCTACCCGGGCAATAGCTTCGGTGGATTACGTGCCATGATGAAATTGAAACTTGGAAAAATTTCCACTTCCGGAGAGAGAGAGAGAGAGAGAGAGAGAGAGGAGGGAGAGGAGAATGTTGCGGGAAATTGAAGTTACTGCGGATCTCTCGACCTTCCGGGAGAGGAAGAAATTTCCCCGCGATAAAAAGAGCCGGGCGAGCGCAGGCATTTAAACAGAGGATTCTACTCATAATAATTGCAACGAGTTTGCTCTTATCAGGACGAGCGCGCGTAACGAGCGAAGGAGGGAATAAAAACTAGAGGTCGTGGATTTGAAATCGTGCGTGTATTAACGTTTGGCAGTATCAAAGCAGTCAAAATGATTGATTTATAATCTTCGTTAATTTTTAGAGGCTTGAATGATTTTCTTTTTTTCTTTTTTTTTTTTGTGTAATGTATAAATGAAAACTTGTGCATTCCATCGTATCGTAAAGTTTCTTTTTTTTTTTACTTTAATGTCTCTGACGCAAATTGTTATGATTTGATCGTCGGTAGTTCTGGTATTGAGGAATTAAGGATCCGTGTTCTTTAATACACTTTTTTTTTTTTTTACATAGAATGTTTCAAAGTTTGATGTCCTTTCGAAAGCTTACTATTTTACTGGGAATTTACTGGTAAAAATAAGATTAAAATGTATATCTAATAAAGGATTTATGGGTTTTTTGCTGCACGATATTTTGATCAATTTTTCAATATTATTCGATATTCAATAATATTTCCAATATTTTCAATAATATTCAATGTTTTGATCAAGTTTGAACATATCTTTTAGTGTAGTCTTTAGCGTAATGACCACTCTTTGGTTATTTGGCAAATTTGAAACAAAGACTCGTGCAATTCACTCTTAGCATTGAATTATATGGAATTTTTCATATAACTTTCCGAATTTAATACCGAATGAGGAAAATATAACAGATTCGCTAATCTTTAAATGTACATTGTATATCTGCCTTTTAGTATATTTCTACGTGTATATCCAATATATTGTAATACATCATTCCCTTTGAACCTCTATTAAATAAACCAATTGTTCCATTATTGATTTTAAGATTATCTGTACAATACTCTAGTCCGGGCTAAGCTTTCAAAGGGTTAATTTAATTTACTAATTTACTAATATCTGTCGCGGGGAATATGAAACAGAAAATGAAATGAAATAAATTTCAGTGGTATAACGTAAATCATAGTAATTTATCAATAATCCAATATTATTACTTAATTTTTAAGTAGCTAAAGCTGTTTATATTTCTTGTAATTCTAGTGAGCAGACCAATTACATATATTTTATTATCTATTACAAAATTATCCTTACATTTTATTATTTTAGTTCTCTCTCTGGGTTAATTTAACTTGATTCAACTAATCTCTGCTACAGAATAAAATTAAAGAGGCGAAATATCAACGATCCAACGTAAATCGTCACGGTTTATCAATGATCCAGTATTATTACTTAATTTTTAAATAGATAAATTTTTTACAATCCTTATAATTCTAGTGAACGAATCAATTATATTTTATTAACGATTACAAGTTATCCTCGCAATATTTTAGTCTTCTAAGCGGTTAATTCAACTTGATTGCCTCTAATCTCTGTTACAGAATAAAATATTGAATATACTAAATTTTAACGAGCTAACGTAAATCATGGTGGTTTATTATTCAAGAATTAATGTTTAATTCTTCGCTTTCTGTCATACTTGTACAAGTATCGGTTTTGCACTAACACCGAGTCGCTCGAAATCCGAGATAAAACAAATACCACCAGTAACGTCGACAAAACGTCGTTTGACAAAATAAATAAATAAATGAACTGAATCGCAATTAACCGCGATTAGGTATTAAGCACCCGAATTGGATTCCCCTGTACTTGAGTGAGATCTGACATCAAACGGCCGCAGACATCTGCATCGGGAGCCGAGTCAACCGTCAAGGACTTTGAAGATAATTAAACGTCGTTCAAACGTCTGCGACGATAGGAAGCGCTCGAAATAGTGCGTTCAGCGTTTCAGAGAAACGCGACGTACGCCAACATCGACGCAGGGGAGGCACGACGCTCGTTTCCACCAGAGCCGAGTACATACATTTAAGAAACCGATGCCGTCGTTGAGACGAATCTTTGGAGAACAACGATCGCGTGCAACGGAGGCGCGAACGCGAGGAGAACAATCAATTGAACCACGTGGACTACGCTACGCGTTTCAATTTTAATGTCGTTTAATTTTTAATCTCGTTCAGTCATCTCTGGTGTAAGCTAGTGCAGGTTTTACGTTTGTCTTGCGAAAGTCGGGATAACTTCCGAGGGGAGGGTGTGTGTGTGTGTCTGTTGGGAGGTGGAAGTTTTGTCCGAGGAAGAAAAAATTTCTGAAGGCAGTCCCGAGTCAATTGACACTTAGTAATTTATATAATTCGCAATTCATCTCTAAACTGGACTTTTTGCTACCTATGAAAGTCTAACGACTTGCGCTGGCAACTGATTGCGGACCGTAACGAATGACCAAACTGTATAAAATAATTCGTCGCTTTCTTTTTGAACTCGTCGATATGTCACTGGATAGAAATTATTGACAAGTAGTAAATTTATTATTTGTTTTGCCTATTTTCTTTTACTTAAATATAACTTAAAACTGAGAAAATATTACAATTTTGGAACAAAAAATTCTCGACGTGCGTGACAAAGGGTTAACCACTTGCGCTGGCAACTGATTGCGGACCGTAACGAGTGACCAAACTGTATAAGATAATTCGTCGCTTTCTTTTTGAACTCGTCGATACGATGTCACTGGATAGAAATTATTGACAAGTAGTAAATTTATTATTTGTTTTGCCTATTTTCTTTTATTTAAATATAACTTAAAACTGAGAAAATATTGCAATTTTGGAACAAAAAATTCTCGATGTGCGTGACAAAGGGTTAACCACTTGCGCTGGCAACTGATTGCGGACCGTAACGAGTGACCAAACTGTATACGATAATTTGTTGCTTTCTTTTTGAACTCGTCGATACGATGTCACTGGATAGAAATTATTGAGAAGTAGTAAATTTATTATTTGTTTTGCCTATTTTCTTTTACTTAAATATAACATAAAACTGAGAAAATATTACAATTTTGGAACAAAAAATTCTCGACGTGCGTGACAAAGAGTTAACCACTTGCGCTGGCAACTGATTGCGGACCGTAACGAGTGACCAAACTGTATAAGATAATTCGTCGCTTTCTTTTTGAACTCGTCGATATGATGTCACTGGGTAGAAATTATTGACAAGTAGTAAATTGATTATTTGTTTTGCCTATTTTCTTTTAAATTAAATATAACTTAATAAATAATAAAATATAGCATAATAAAATAACTGACTACTAACATAATAAAATAACTACTAACTAACTAAAATATAATATAATAAAATATAACTGAGGAAATATTACAATTTTAGAGCAAAAAATTCTCGACGTGCGTGGCATGTCGTTCCAACGCAAAAAGTTAACAGAAATGGCGGAGGATATTATTTTCGCAGAGGTTGAAACTACGTGACATTAACTCTTGTATGTCATACTTGCTCCAGCAAACCCACGATGCACGTTTTGATGATTGCTTTAAATTTATGTCGTCGATGTTCGAACAAAAAGTCTAGTCGACAAAATTTCGTGTTAAATAAATTTGAATGATCATTTCCAACGCTGTGTCATTTTATTTGAAGTAACGATGTTTCATAAATATATAAAAAAAAAAAAGAAAAAATAGTTCGTTGAGGGCAAAGGGTTCGTTAAAGATTTCACTTGCACAGGTTTACGTCCGCGATGAAGATCCTAACTTGGACTTGTACTTTGCAGTTGCTCGTCATCGCGATCCGCCTCGAGGATCCGCCTCCGTATTCGTCAACTCGCGAGAAAAACAATCGTCTCGGGACGATTCTCCACCCTGGGGCTTGATTATTCCTTTCCTTGTGCTGCGTGGCGTGTAACAAGAAAAAATGTGAAAAGAGTGAAACAGGGAATACGAAAATTCAAGTGGATCCTGGTGCTTTACACGGTAGCATTCGGTTCCAGCACGGGACGATGGCAGTTAATTAACGATCGCGCAGCAGGTGAAAACTGAAAAAAGTCGGGGGCGTTTCGACGAGACGACCGCAAAGCGAAACGCTGAAATATCCTACGAACGAGAATCCCGACTTCGGCCTTAACGCGCCGAGTTCCCGATGAAATACCAACCCGCTCGACCGGAATTTTTCCCCGGTTTGTTCGTGCCTTTTTTTCAATCATGCGAACACGCGCCTCTGTAGATTCCTCCTCTCCCCTTGCCCTTCTCCCATTGGAATTAACGTGTTATACGTTATACACGATTACGCGTTGAAAATTGATCGTTTTTTTTTCTGGAGAAAGTCTCGAAAAAGTCTGTGTGAAAAAGCACGAGGAGCAATTTCAGTTGACGAGCGATAGAAGATTTGATTTTATTGGGCGGTGAAATTTTTATAAATTAAATTTATTTAAAAGAAACTAGATATTAATAAATAGGACAAACATTTAATTTCTAAATATATATTTATTTTTTTCATTTTAGAAAAAAATAATATACATACATATATACATACATACATACATACATACATACATATATATATATATTTAGATCATTTACTTTCGAGATAATTAAATTAATTATTTACCCTGATACGAAAGGTACAAAATACATTTTACTTATTTATTTTTAAAAAATTCATTTCCATTACTTTAAACTATTAATAATATTACTAATTTTTAATTATTACTAAAATATATTTTTACTATATCATAAATATTATGAATACATTTTAATGATATATTATAAATATATATTTTATATTATGAAACTTTATTAAATTATATTAATTTAAAAATTTTATATATATCCGAGAAATCAGGATTCTAGGATGATGAAACCGCGTGCCGCATCCCGGTTTTCACTAATCTCCCGACGATGCACGATGGGGGGAAGGTTACGATTTCCAAAATGTGACACGGTGAAGTCGCATTCAGAGATTCCATCTTGGCTGTTTTTCCCTCGAAAGCCGCGCGACACGCGGATACACAACAGTGTATCTCTCCAGGTTCAAAGGAGAGATTTCGAATGATACCGCCGGCGTTGAACGTGGCGTTGAACAAAAAGTTCGCCGACGCGTTCGCCGGTGCAGCGGGGCGGTGAAACGAATAAATTTTCAGCGCGGGTTGGCGAGATTTTGTCACCGTGGTGAAATTAATCGGCCGTCCGGCTCGGTCACGCTACGATTCGGTTAATCACATTTTTTTTTTTTTTTTTTNCCCTCCCCACCCTCCTTCCATCCCTCCATCGCTCTCTGTTTGCGAATACCTCTGGTTCTCATCGTTACAAGCAAATCCGATTGAATGTTTGCGCGCGCGACCGTGACGATCCAAATTAAATACGCCGGCGAAATATCATTGGCGGCCGTCACGGCTCGTATTTCACCCTCCGGTTTTCGACGAGCTGGCCGGATCTACCGTCAACTGGCGCGTTGTACCCCCTCCCCCCTCCCCGCCCCCCTCTTTCGTGCTCGTTGAGCGTGACAATTACAGAGCATAGAGCGGACATCGAACGTCGAACGAGCCCGCAAAGAACTCAAATTCCGGGGGATTCCCGGGATTTTGACGTAACCTGTGGCGTGTCCTTTCGGCTCGTTCTTTTAATAACGGATATTTTATTAACGGACGGCGATGTCTCGATAAATATTTAAACAACGGAAGGAATTAGGAATGGGTAACGAAGTTTTGCAAAGATTTTGTACAAATATACGGAGAATACTAACGATAATTTCATCGCTTTGCGTAAGAAATATATCATCACTGATTTCTGAGATCTATTTGACGAAATGTGCGCCGGACCCCCAACTTTGAGGGTAATTTTCATCCATTCAACATCGACGATCGTCGATAAAGAAAGAGCACGTGTCAAATATTTTTTTTTTTTCGAAAACTACATTCGTATCAGATTTGATTAAAATCGATGTGGATCTCTTGTAACTGCTGGGTAGCCACTGCTGGAAAACTGAAGAGTTTGAAAGAGTAGGAAAATGGTGGTCATTTGAAGGTCATTGAAGCATGTTGTTTTTCATACATAATACTGAAAAAAATCCAAATTATATCTCCAAATAAAATAGTAAAAAATTAAAAAAAACAAGTTTGTTTGTAAAAGTTACTTTTGTTTTATGTCAGTCAGTCTTTCTGTTGACTGTTGATAATAGTCAACAAATTGGATCAGGACGATTCTGCGGCTAGAAGCAAAACGAAAATCAAGAACGAATATAAAATTGGAGTTTCGAGAAAAATACGCGTAAAAATCACTGTTAACCGTCGTACAAATGAGCTAAATCGACCGAATACTCAGACGCCAGTAGCCTAATCTGTTGGAAGCACTGGCCGCTCCACAGTAGTATTCACCGACTTTCGTCCGACAGTGGATCGAGTACGTCTTTCATGCCACGATCCAGCGTGCTCCTAACGGATCGACATGCTCGGACTCGTGGATGAAATTCGTTTAAACATTCGCCCGCTGTATCGATTGCTTCGTAAACACTGTTTGCGGAAATTTATGTAAACGGCACCGACTCGTGACGCAAGAAATCAGGCCAGCGGAGAGCTGGCGCGCGGAGAAGTTCTCGCGGCGAAGTTTCTGGCGATAACACGGCGTAATCGAGCTGCAACGCGCTCCGAGATAGATATATACGTGTGTGTTTGTGTGTGTGTGTGTGTGTGTGTGTGTATCGTGAAAGACGTACGAGGAAATCTGATCTATTCGAAAGATGAAATCGCGGCATTCGTCGAGAAACGCCGGCTACGCGTCTCCTTTTGCTTCTATCTCTTTCGAGGATGTAACGTTTCTCATGGCGGCGAGATACGACGCTACGATGCTCTTGTAAATCGATTCTGATTCATGGCGTTGTGTACTCGTAAAGGAATCGATTTCCCCTGGAGACTCCTCACGTTCGAATCTTCTTCTTCTTCTTCTTCTTCTTCTCTCTCTGTTTCTTTCTCTCTCTCTCTCTCTCTCTCTCTCTGGGCTTGTTTATGAGAACTAAAACGACTCTCTGCAGAAAATGGCGAATATCCAATTTCAAGTAGTTCTCTTCAGACACGTTTATTTTATAATCGGTGGTCCGTCATTCCAGATTTCCAGATTTTCCGTCTTCTTGATCCCCGGGGAGAAGAGACGGCTGGATAATTGGCCGCGTCGTCTCTCCTCGGGGCGGAAGGGAGAGGTCGTTTCTGTCCCGGGTGTCGGGCGAGCGTTCGCCAGTCGCGAAAACAAGAGGAATTCACTTTAACAACAAAGAGCCTCGGTTCTTCGAGGCTAGTGACGTCGCTTCCTCGAGCGAACGTTGCCGTTGTTGTATTTCTTTCGTCGTAACGATTCGTGATACGGAACGAATCTCAGCTCGGCGTTGCAGCGTTGACCGAGTTAGCATCGCGCAGGCTCCTCTCTCGTTCCTCCGGTAATCTCCTCCGTTCGACGAACCACGTGCCTCGAAAACACGCAGATTAAGACTGTTTCGTAATTTCGCGATGGTCCAGTTGCCGCGTTAATATCCCGGAATTATTCGAGGGTAAATTATTACACCCTTTGGACTCGAGCGAAGGGACTTGAAATCTAGCTACCAGCTTCCTCTTTTCATAATTTGCTGATTATTATAACGAACATATTCGGTGTTGTGTATAATGGGATGAATAATATACCGCTCACAAAAATTAGGGGATATTTGCATTGGATATTGCATTTGATTTTTTTTTTTTTTTTTTTTTTTTTTTTTTTTTTTTCGTTAAACAAGAATGTCAGAAAAGCAAAAGTGCAGAAGAGCAAAATTAAATGCTTCTTTTCTTCATCGCTTCATATTCAGTTTGAAACATTCCGTAATTTTTGTGAGCAGTGTAGTATAATATCTGAATAGACGTCTATAGCGAGTCTAATAACGACGTAAGTATGAGAAAAGTAGTATTTCAGAAGAAGAGATTTCCAAAGACAGTTCCGTTTCAAATATTCAACTGACACTCGTTGGAATATTTTCTTGACACCATACTTTAAAAATTTCGAAGTTTACTATTTTAAGAACAGTACTATATTAAGCTTAAGTTTACTATATTAAACTTGATGGAACTATATGAAGCTTAAGTTTTTTCTATATTAAATTTGATGGTACTATATTGAGTTTAAGTTTACTATATTAAACTTGATAGTACTATATTGAGTTTAAGTTTACTCTATTAAACTTGATAGTACTATATTGAGTATAAGTTTACTGTATTAAACTTGATAGTACTATATTAAGCTTAAGTTTACTATATTAAACTTGATAGTACTATATTAAGCTTAAGTTTACTATATTAAACTTGATGGTACTATATTAAGCTTAAGTTTTTTCTATATTAAACTTGATGGTACTATATTGAGTTTAAGTTTACTATATTAAACTTGATAGTACTATATTAAGTTTAAGTTTACTATATAAACAATGAGTTTACTGTATGAAAAATAAACATTAGGCTTATTTTATCACTTCTGCGTACACTGAAGTCTTAGCGAGGGAAAACTGAAGTCAACTGAAGTATAATAAAATATGGCAGTTTTCAATTTGACGCCAAATGGCGTCATCAGCAAATAAGGTGTACGTGACATGGATCTGCTCCAAATTCAGCGTGTCAAATTATAAATGTCCAAACATTCGTGTTTGAAACTCATAGATGTTAGAATATCGACTGAAACGATTGACAAGTAAATTTGCCGAGCGGTGAATTGAAAACACGTTTGAAAAACGTGCTCGCGATTACGCCGCGAAATCGCGTTGACAAATATTTTCTTGAATACGTGAATGAGGTAGGTGGTTGTTGATAAGCGTGTTGGAAGTCCCCGGTTTGTTTCCTTTTCCTTAACGGTTAAATTATTCGTTCAGATCTTCTTAGAGGATGGCTGGCCACTCGTGACGAAAGCGGAGCGTACAGGGGGGTCATGGAGCGCCGGGCTATTATAAATTCTCTTGGCGGCGAAGAGTATTATGTTAGATAAGAGTATTAGAATAGACTAGGTGGCTCGGACAGAGTTATAAAGTTAAACAACATCTGTAGTTTCAGAGATACCAGACCTTAGTTACCAAGCGCTGTAGTTTTTGTTCTGTAAGTCGATTTGAGGCAAGTCGATGGTTACGCGATTAAAATAATCATAGAATTTGACTCTTTGCCGGCGTATATCAATTCTCGGTCATTGAGGTGAAAAATCATTTTGATGTTGAAAACATATAAACCGTTGTTCGATTCTGTTGTCTTTGCAAGTTTATTTACCACTTGTTTTGTCGGTCTATTTTACATGGGCTCTCTTTAATATAGGATTAATAACTATATACTATATACTATATACTATATATTAACTATATACTATATATTAACTATATACTATAACTATATACTATATACTAACTATAACTATATATTAACTATATACTAATATACTATATACTAATATACTATATACTAACTATAACTATATACTAATATACTGTATACTAACTATAACTATATACTAATATACTATATACTAACTATAACTATATACTAATATACTATATATATACTACACTATTGTATAGTATATATAGTATATAGTATATGTCCTAGTATATATACTATACTAGTATATATATACTATATACTAATATTCTATATACTATATACTATATACTAACTAATAGCTATAATAGGATTAATACAGTCAAAAAAGTTTCTTCTCACTTATTTCTTTTTTCTTGTTAATAAAACATAAAAATATAAGAAAAAACTAATTTTATTGATATTAAATTAAATTTAAGTTCAAACATGATTTTTCCGTTGTGTTTTAAACATTATTTCTTTCAAATGTTGGGAAAATATGTGATAAAAGAAATTACGGATTTATTTTAGTAGAAAGTGATTTTTGATCCATCCTGTATGTTATTTTATTTTTGAATCGTTATTATGCAGTGTATGGTACGTACTAGACACGTAATTAAAAACTGTAGTAGAAGATTATTTTTAAAAAGATCTCACAGTGGAGAATATTTTGGACGATGTTATATCATGGGGCAGTATGAAATGCAACTTTTGTAAAAAAATCAAACCACATTACTGTTCTACATACGACCCCTTTAGTTGACAAGTTAATTAAGTCTCTTTTTCTAGTGTTGTGAAAATTTGTGTTAATGTCGTGTAATTTACTTATAATAATCAAATGTGTAATTTACTTATAATAAATCAAAGACGGAACGAGCGAATGAATGGTAACATAACCGAATAGAAATTTACATTTCTTTCGATAATAATTTAACAATGAAGGTGCCATTATTTATCCAAGATGCAAAAATGGTTTCTTATTTCTTATTAACACCAGAACTACCAAAGAAATCAGAATAATCAGTTTGTAATTTTCATTCGAGATTTTATATATGTAAAACAGTGTATCTTTAGAGACTTAAGTGATCTTTCGTGAAATGTACGAATAGAAGCTTGTGCACTCTATTGTGTTGTACTACAAAATCTCCTTATTTGTTTATTTAAATATCACTGATTTGAAATTTCAAGTTTTAGTTCATGCAATATAACACGAAAAAATATACGAAAATTATTACTTGCTAGCAGAAACAAAAAATAATAAAATTTGTTTATTATTTACAATTCTGCGTCCAGCATTACCAGTATTCGTTCAATGAAAATTGATTTCGTCCAGCACAGTGTTTACGCGAGGGAGATTAATTTTTCACTCGGAACAATACGGATGAAACATTAACGATTAATCGTTATTTGCATTTTCACGACTCCCGTGGTGATCCTCTCGAAGTAAAAATAATCTTCGACGGGCTTCCCTTCGCACGTATCCCCGATATACTTAATCGCATTCCCGCGGTCGCCCCTTCCGCTCGATTGCCAAACGGGAGTAAACGGCAGGTAGCTACATAAATTTCGTTTAGCCTCGTTTTATGGTTGTTTCGTTCGGTGTCGAGGTGAGATGCTTGCCAGTCGATAAATTCGTGGATTAATCTCTTGCTAATCTGGAATGACGCACGTCGAGACTTTTTTGTCCCAAATTGCAACACTTTCTCACTTTCATATAAAATATATAAAACACAGTAGCTGTTAGAATACTTAATCCGTAAGAATCCAGTGGACTGATCTGATGATTAAATTACAATTTTGTCCAAATATAAATATATTTTTTTGGATTCTGCGAGGTGAAATTAATATTTGTATATATTTATATGTATTATATATTATATATATGATTTTTGTAAAGAAATATAAAATATTCACAGATATTCAAACTGATGATTCACATCAGTAACATAATGAATTTTAGTGAAAAATTATCGATACTTTAAACTGTCATAACTTCGTAAAATCGTACAAGAATCCACTTGGTCTCATTTGAAATCGTAAATCTTCTAGCCTAGAATGTTTTTCATTTTAAACTTTAATTCTTCAAAATCTGACAATCCAGCTGGAATGATGTGCCACGCACGTCGAGAATTTTTGTTTATAAAATTATAACATTTTCTCAGTTTTAAGTATGTTTAAGTATAACCCAGGCAAAACAAATGATAAATTTATTATTTCTTAATAATTTCTGTCCAGTGATATCATACCAACGAGTTCAGAAGAAAAAGAAAGTGACAAATTACTGTATACGGTTCGGTCACTCGTTATGGTCCGCGAAGTCGTAAACGATCGTCTGATCCCTTCTTTCGTTCTTTTTTGTTACATCGCAAGAATGTAATTAAAAATCATACTTTTACAAAACTTTTATTCGAACGAGACGAGACTTTCGGCTTTTCGGCTCCTCTTAGAGTTAGAAAACTGTCTGCTATACTTGCTGCAATGCTATATACAAAGTGATTCACGTAACTTGCAAAACCTGAAATGGAACTTCTAATGAAAAAAATTGTCTAGTTTTTCATTGATCTTCGGCGACAAAAGCAGGAGAAATATGACGTATCAATTTTTCTCTTTTCTGTGTATCGATTTCGAAATTTCCAAGGTCATCTTTATTTATTTCTCAATTGGACCGCGATAAATCGAATAATAAAAAATATTAAATTCCAAGTCACATTGCTCCTAAACTTAATGGTCAAGGTGATGATTTTGTCTTGTAACTGCGGGGATGAAAAATTATTATATGTTTTATATATATTATATTATATATATATTAACTTATCCTTATTATAGATAATATTAAATTATTATATGTTTTATATATATATTATATTATATATATTACTGCGTGAGTAAGTGTCGTTGAAAAGTTATTTCAGTTGTGCAAGTTACGTGAATCACCCTATATACGGCCTTAGGTGGATCCTTTTTGCTGCGTTTATTGTATATTGTTAGGACTAGGCTCATACATGACTAATTCCTAACAACGTCCTAGCAACTTCGAGCCAGCAACTCCGCTTGCGTTTGTCAAGGCCACGTTACTCGCGACGAGTGGAAAGTTGCCGCGAGAACAACGAACGGAGTATAAATAATGCATCGGGTATAATTCCAATTTACGGTTATCGTTGCACACGCTTGCCTCCGTTGCACGGACACGGCTCGGCCAGTTTCACCACGAGTTGGTTGAAAAATAGAAATTTATCCGTGTCGGGGATTTTATCTCTGGCCGTTTAGTTTTGTCCGTGTCTAGTAGCAATCCCTACTGTCAAAGATTCATCGACAAATGCGAATGAATATTTAAAGCGGCTCTCTCTCCATTTTCCTTTTTCTCTCTCAAACAAACGCGCAGGCAAATCAGTCCCGCTCCCGAAACGCACTTGTACCGATTCTCCCTGATTATTCGCGTGCACTCGCTCCCGTTTCGAGATCCTCCGTCGTTTTCACGATCCGCGTTCCGCGCGCAAGAACTCGCAGCACAGAGCTGACGACAAAGAGAGCGGCGAAAAGGAGAGCTCACGAATCGAGGAGCAACTGTGACGGGAAAATGAAACGCGTCCTAACTAAGAAACGAAAGAAGAGCAGGGAGATTTCATGCGTGGACGAATGAGAACGGCACGCGCAGCAAATGATCTTGTGCCTTGCGCTGAAAAAGGAGCAGCAGGAAGAGGGGGGAGAATCAACGGGCCGCGTTAAGCTCGACGTCGACGTCGTGCAATCGATCGCGAGCCGTGCATAAAGAGTTGGCTGCACGACGACGAAAGAACGAATGACGGCGCGACGAGCTCAGCCGAGTCGCACGGCGAAGATAAGCTATATCCCCCATAGGCTAGGGGGAGAATGAGAACGTAATCCTTTTGTCTCTCCGCGGTCCGTTCGGTCGACGACTTGTACCTGCTCCACGGGACTTTAAATGGTAATTTAAAGCGACGACAAGAAGCACACGGATAATTGAGCACGTAGCTACTCGGTCTGCCCGAGGGGTGGGAAAGGGGTTACTTTTTGCGATAACTTTAATTAGACACCAGCGGTTCGCTTCGAGGACTACTACGCGCGTCTTGCTGAAATTTTGTTAAAAGCATGCATGCGTGCGATTAGGAATAAAACTATAAATCACATATAGCGTGTGTGCAGCGTTGAGCTGCTTGCCTTGTGTGTGTGTGTGTGTGTGTGTGTATGTCTGCATATGGGAGAATGGTCTGGAAAAACAGTTGAAAGTTGTAACGTATAGATATGAGAGGAAAGTGATCGCTCCAGCTATAAATTATAAAAGTCTTAAAAAAACCGAATATCCGTGTTTCATTGAATAAAATCCAATATCAGATTACAACAAATAAGTAACAAAAGTAACAGTAGTTTCTTCTTTTCTTTTTTTTTTTTCGTAATTATTACACGAGTGTCGTCATCAACCTCAGACTCGTTAGATTACATTTTCTACCGTTCGTTGCATTTCCTCGTCATAGTTTAACAAGTACTTGTTGCTATTTGTTACAGTGACCGCACTGAGCGCAACGTGTGCTCTGACTTCGACTCAACAGAAGCACGTGGGATTATGATCGACGAAGGGAGTCGTCGTTCGGCGTGAATCATCGGTGAGTGAACGTTTTGTTACATTATACGTTATACTTTGCAAGATGAAGCGGATCGAATCGGAGGAAAATCCAATCTTCTTCAATCTTCCTCACTCTCCGACAAGTTTGAGAAAAAAAAAAAATCGCTCGAAATTAATTTCTGTTTCATCCATATGGTCCGAGAGGCGAAACAAACACAACGCCTTTCACGTTGATCACAAACGAACGTACGAGCAAGTGGATCGACGATAAATTAATCGTTGCCTTGGAACAGTGCGTTTTCCGATTATTTCGAGCGGTGGAATGCGACGAGATAAATTCTCACGGCGCACTTGTGTTACATCGCGTCATCTCGATCGTCTTTAATGCAGTTGGAAGCTACCGACGAGATTAATGGACTGTTTCTCTAATGCGGTGTGTTCACCGATGCGGCAACTAATGGCGTCGTGTGTCCCCTTCGGTCTCGTCGGTAATTTAAAAAAAAAAAAAAAAAGAACGTGGTGCCCCGCATCGACCGGTCGAGAGAGCGAACAATTTGTTCGCGAGAACGCGAACTATGCACAATATGTACAGGTTGTTTCGTAACTTGTGGGACCCACTTCGGGAACTGATTGTACGCCTAAAAATAATGAAAAAACGTCATATAAATATATGTCCTGTCTTCGTTCGTGAGATATAATGAATTTTATAAACATAGCAAACTCTGGTAAGCTAGTTTTAATTTTCATAATAATCATAATTGGGACGAAGAAAATCCACACGTTATTGTGCATTCAAGACATCAACACCGTATGAGCAGGAATAATTGATAAATTTTTAATTGAACCTTTTTCTCTTGATGGGAAACTAACAGGCACAAAGTACATTGATTTTTTGAGCACGCGTTTACACGAAATATTAGAGGAAGTTCCAGTCGATATTAGACTTCGTACGCGGTTTATGCATGATGAAGCTCCGCCGCATTTTAGCCGAGTGGCTAGGCAATTTTTAAATCAACACTTTGCAAATAAATGGATTGGTCGTGGAGGTCCTATTGCATGGCCTGCTCGTTCTTCGGATTTGAATCCATTAGATTTTCATTTGTGGGGATATTTAAAATCTATCGTATACGCAACATCGATTGAAAATGCTGAAATACTACGAAATAGAACAGAGCAAGGCTTCCGACAAATTCGAGAAACACCANGGAATGATAGAGAGAGTAACCAGATGAATGACGCGTGCAGGCTTGTCTTCAAATGCAAGGTGGTCATTTCGAGCATCTTTTGTAAAAGTAATTAAAACAGTAATTAATGATTATTATGAAAATTGAATATACCATCCCTAAACTAGTTTACTAGAGTTTGCTCTGTTTATAAAATTCATTATATCTCATGAACGAAGACAGATAGGACATATATTTGTATGATATTTTTTCATTATTTTTAGGCGTACAATCAGCTCCCAAAGTGGATCCCACAAGTTACGAAAAACCCTGTACATACGAATTTTGCAATTTTCAATCTGTCTGGTACGGATGCACTGACTTTTTGATGATTTTCGTATGATCGAATTACACTGGTAACTAATAAATTGTATTGATGACAATTACGTCGAATATTACCAACGGTAATTTAATAATCATTTCTGTAGCGTTAAATGAGCGTAGCAAATAATATGACGCGTGTTGATTTCGTTCATTTACAGCGAGAAGCACCATCGAACGAGCAACGATATGAAAAATCGTCGGTAATTTGAATTGTTTAAATTTTCCGGCACAAAGAATCGCGTGACTTCCACAATCCACTTGGTTGCATTTTAAAGCGCAATGCTTTTAGCAATCCCGAGTTTGTCTCTTCTTTTTCGAAGATATTTTTACGTCTGGAGAAATGTTTTTTCGTTTCTATTTTCGAAAATTGTAAACTCCAGACGTTGTGAAAATTGTGAAATCGTAAAATCCAGACATCTTTGAAAACGTTTTTTTTTTTTTTTTTTCAATGATACGTCAGAACTTGTACGATATTTCTCTCCGCCGTTTTATTCAACGTTAAAAATCAGCCCTGTTAGAGTTTTTTTTTACCTAGAACTGTTAGGGTTTTTTTTTGAATTTTTTGTCGTTTAATTATATATTTCATATTTTATCAATTAATTATACATCTCCAATAAAATATTGGAAAACAAATCGTACGACAACTTTCAAGTGCCTGTCGGAAAGGAGAGACTTCGCTCCTCAAATCGTAAATTTAGTCACGAAAATAACTCCTCAGAATTTTTCTCAGAAGCGTTCGAACTCTTGCAATTTTCAAGAGTAAAGGTTGCCTTTCAGCCCGCCACACGACGTAGAAACATCATTGAAACGGATCCTCTTCACGAAGCCTAACACAGTTCGTGCAGTATTCATCGATTTTTCAATGCCTCGGTTATATACTCTTCGCCGTGTAATTACCAAACTTACAATTATATAAAATCTCTCGTCCCAAAAGGGTTAAACATTAAACACGACCGCCATTTTCACTATTCGTCGCAACTGATCTGCAACGAATGCGTGGAGACGCGAGATACACTTATTTCCGCTGAGCAAGTAATTTACATTTAAATTCGCGGTTTAAATTTCGCATCAAGCGCGCGATAAATCACCGGGGGTGGCGAGGGGGGGG